>NC_025993.2:100371530-100643060 GCF_000442705.2 Elaeis guineensis | reverse complement strand
GATTTTTGATAAAATTCTCTAACCAAGTCTACAAAAGTAACTTCCTTGAGAGAGCAGTAAAACCCCAACCCTGGTTTTTTATCTTTATCCCAAAGGAGAAACCTTCTTTTTCAAAGAATCTAAAATCCACATTCTTGCCGGTTTCAACCTTCCTATCAGATAGGGGGGGATTTTACTAGGGCTAAGGGGAGACTGAGAGGGACCTTGAGCAGACACTGAAGCCGGAATGGGAGCAGTGGAGGACTGAGCAGCTTGCCTTTTTCTGCGGACGCTTTCTTCCAGCTCACGGACTGATTTTCTTCTTTGAGGAAGCTTCATCTTTGGAGCCATTCTCACCACAAGAGCAGGCAGGGAGACTCGGAAGACCAAAAAGGTGAGTAGAAGGAGGGTTACAAGAGGATGGAAAGGGATTTTGGCGGAGAGAAGAGACGGTTTTGAGAAGAACGGTGGAGGCTAGGGCACGCTCCAACCGCTTCAATCAAGGGAGAAAGATGCGAAAAGCTCCTTTCCCAAGGAGTGATTTGAGGTGGAGAGGAGAAGGGAGAATGCTCTTGGGCTAAATCTTTAGTTTTGGAGAGAGAAGATGAGGATGACGGGTCTTGGAGGGAGGAAGACGAAGAGAATAGGGGGTCGGCTCATGAACAGGTTTAAGATAAAAGGAAAAGAGCCCGTGAGAAGTTGGCAATAATTTCAAATATGCCGTAGGGTCGACCCTAGGGGGTCGACTCATGAAACTCAAAAATTCAGAAAAAATATGAATAAATTTCAAAAAAATTTAAAATTTTGGGAGAAGGAATTTTGCTCAGTGACAAGTTGTGAGAATGATAAACTTAAGCTTTTAGGACCAAGAGAGATGATGGAAATTGAGCTCAAAGAAATTTTGACATCAAATCTTTGGAATTGGAGAAATATTTAGGCATAAGGATCAAGAATTCCTAGATTTCTCCTAATTTCACAGAATCTATCCTCACTAAGGGCCTTTGTAAAGATATCAGTTAATTGATTTTCAGTGCAAACATATTCAAGAATTATATTTTTGTTTTGAACATGTTCTCTTATAAAATGATGTCTTATTTCAATATGTTTAGACCTTGAATGTTGAATTGGATTTTTAGATAGATTTATGGCACTTGTGTTGTCACATCTTATTGGTGTTTCATTAAGTTTGATTCCAAAGTCTTCGAGTTGTTGCTTAATCCACAAGATTTGAGCACAACAACTTCCGGTTGCAATGTATTCGGCCTCAGCCATAGACAATGCTACCGAATTTTGTTTCTTGCTAAACCAGGAGATTAGGTTAACTCCAAAAAATTGGCAAGTTCTACTAGTGCTTTTTCTATCTAACCTACATCCTGCAAAATCAGCATCTGAATATTCTAATAAATCAATTAGAGAGTCTTTAGAGTACCATAATCCTAGAGTTTGAGTACCATTTAGATATCTAAGGATTCTTTTAACAGCATTCAAGTGAGACTCTTTAGGATTAGATTGATATCTAGCATACAAACAAACACTAAACATGATATCAGGCCTACTTGCAGTTAAATATAATAAAGAGCCAATCATACCTCTATAGTATTTTAAGTCTACATATTTACCTTCTTCATCCTTGTCAAGCTTACATGAGGGGCTCATAGGTGTGCCAATTGGTTTGGAGTTCTCCATTCTAAATCTTTTGAGTAGTTCCTTGGTGTACTTGCTTTGGGTGATGGAGATTCCTTCTTTTGTTTGTTTGATTTGGAGTCCGAGGAAGAAAGTGAGTTCTCCCATCATGCTCATTTCGAACTCCCCCTGCATGAGCTTAGCAAAGTCTTGACAAAGAGATTCATTAGTAGGCCCAAAAATCATGTCATCAACATAAATTTGTATTACTAACATATCATTTTGATTTCTTTTAATAAAGAGGGTTGTGTCTACATTACCTCTTGAAAAATTATTATTTAGTAAAAATTTGCTTAGCCTATCATACCAAGCCCTAGGTGCTTGTTTTAATCCATATAGAGCTTTATTTAATTTAAAAACATGATTAAGAAAAGCATGATTTTTAAAACTTGGAGGTTGTTCTACATAGACTTCTTCAGCAATATATCCATTTAAAAATGCACTTTTGACATCCATTTGAAATAATTTGAATTTTATAAAGCAAGCATATGCAAATAAAAGTCTAATGGCTTCTAATCTAGCAACAGGTGCAAAGGTCTCATCAAAATCAATTCCTTCTTCTTGATTATAACCTTTAGCAACCAATCTTGCTTTATTTCTTATTACATTACCATGTTCATCTAATTTGTTCCTAAAGACCCATTTTGTGCCAATTATTGAATAATTTTTAGGTCTTGATACTAAAGTCTAAACATTATTTCTTTCAAATTGATTAAGTTCCTCTTGCATTGTATTAATCCAATTATGATCATTTTCAGCTTCTTCAATAGTTTTTGGTTCAAGATGAGATACAAAAGCACAATGATTAAATACATCTCTAAGTGAAGAACGAATTTTTACCCCATGCATAGGATCACCAATAATTAACTCCTTAGGGTGATTGTGAACATACCTCCATTCCTTGGGTAGGTCATTTGTACCTTGAGGTTGTTCTTGGATTTCTTCACCTCTCTCATCTTGTTTGTCTTCTTGTTCCTTGTCCTCTTGAGTTGTTAAATCTTTCAGAGTGATCTCCTTCATTCCTTCTATTAGAGGATCTGCATCATCAACACCCTCATTCTTCCTTGAAGGAAGATCGTTAGATTCATCAAAAACAACATGTATGGACTCCTCTACTACTAAAGTTCTTTTGTTAAAAACGCTAAAAGCTTTACTAGTGGAGGAGTAACCAAGAAAGATTGCTTCATCTGATTTTGCATCAAATTTACTAAGTCTTTCTTTACCATTATTTAACACAAAACATCGGCAACCAAAAATATGAAAATATGCAATATTAGATTTTTTTCTTTCCAAAGTTCATAGGGGGTTTTCTTTAAAATTTGTCTAATCAAAGCACGATTTAAAATGTAACAAGCTGTGTTAATTGCTTCCGCCCAAAAATATCTTGGAAGGTTACTTTCACAAAGCATGGTACGGGCCATTTCTTCTAAGGTTCTGTTTTTCCTTTCAACTACCCCATTTTGTTGGGGTGTCCTAGGAGCAGAGAAGTTATGGCCAATTCTATTTTCATCACAAAAGTTTTCAAAGTCTTGATTTTCAAATTCAGTTCCATGATCGCTTCGAATATTTTGAATTGAAAATCTTTTTTCATTAGTGACTTTTCGGTAAAATTTAGTGAAAATATGAAAAGTTTCATCTTTGTGTGCTAAAAAGAAAACCCAAGTAAAACGAGAGTAATCATCTATAATTACAAAACCATATCGTTTTCCTCCTAGACTAGTGGTTCTAGTTGGTCCAAATAAGTCCATATGCAAAAGCTCTAAAGGTCTAGAAGTTGAAACAATATTTTTGGATTTAAATGAAACTCTTGTTTGTTTACCTAGTTGGCATGCATCACAAATTCTATCTTTTTCAAAATTCAATTTAGGCAAGCCAAGAACTAATTCTTTCTTAATTAATTTTGAAAGAGAATGCATGCTAATGTGTGCAAGTCTATGATGCCAAAGCCAACTAGTCTCATTAACTTTAGCATTCAAGGAAACTAGGCATTGCATGTTTATTTTGGCTAAATCATTTAAATCTACCATATAAACATTGCCATGTCTATGTCCAATAAATTTAATGCCATCGTTAATAGGACTAGTTACAATGCACACAGACGATTCAAAAATAACTTTATATCCTTTATCACAAAATTGACTAATGCTAAGTAAGTTATGCTTTAAACCATTAACTAATAATACATTTTCAATGAATTTGGAGGGAGTGATACCAATGTTACCTATCCCGATGATCTTTCCTTTGCCATTGTCTCCAAAGGTGACCATCCCTCCATCCTTAGCATCAAGCGTGATGAATTGTGATTCATCACCAGTCATGTGTCTCGAGCATCCACTGTCAAGATACCATTTTCTGTTTCCTCCTTGGGATGCTAGACACACCTGCAAGCAAAAGTCAAATTTTTGTTTTAGGTACCCAAGCTTTCTTGGGTCCTTTTTGGTTAGTCATAATGGTTCCTTTTGGAACCCATATTTTTTTTATAGTTGAGTTTGCAGATTTGTTAAAGAAGCAAGTGTATGACTTATGTCCTACTCTACCACATTTGAAACAAGTAATATTGGTAGACTTGTTACTTAAAGAGTTTACATAAATATTTTTCAGATATTTTTATTTCTTCAAGGGGTTATAGCCAAGTCCAGCCTTATCATATACGGCTTTTTGATTATCAAGAATCATATTGAGTTTATTTGAACTCAAGGTGAACTTTTCTACTATTGGTTTCAGCTTGACAATTTTATTCTTTAAGCTTTGATTTTTTTGAAGCAAGGTGGATTTTTCAATTGAAAAGTTTTCAGCTTGTTTCAATAAAGATTGATTTTTTAATTTTAGCTCTTTGTTCTTCATCCCTAGTTTCTTTAATTCATCAACTAAATCATAGAATGCTTCATGTAATTCTTCAAATGTAAAGTCACTAGGGGTTTTGAAAATTACCTCATTTTCGTGTGCCATAAGGCACAGGTTGGCTTGTTCGGTTGAGGTTTCCTCATCGAAGCTTGAGTCATCACTCGCACTCCATGTGGCCATCATGGCCTTCTTCTTGAACTTATTGGGACCTTTCTTCAGTTGTGGACATTCAGATTTGAAGTGTCCCGGCTTCTTGCACTCGTAGCAGATAAGGGGTTGGTCTTTCTCTTTTTCTTTGCTTTGTTCCCCTTTTGTGAATGGCCTCTTTCTCATCCCCTGTTTCCTTTTTCTCAAAAATTTCTTGAATCTTCGAGTGATGAGTGCCATCTCTTCATCCTGTTCTTCATCTTCAGTGTCATCAGTTTCTTCATCTGGTGGAGCTGTGGATTTGAGGGCAATGGTTCTTTTCTTTTTGACTTCTTCCTCTTGATGTTGCTTCATGCTTAGCTCATGAGTCATCAAAGATCCAAGAAGCTCTTCTAGAGGTAGAGTGTTCAAGTCCTTGGCTTCTTTGGATGGCAGTCACTTTGGCTTCCCAAGTTCTTGGTAAGGACCTGAGAATCTTTCTTACAAGCTCACTGTTAGTATAGGACTTACCAAGACTCTTTAAACCATTAATAATATCAGTAAAGTGAGTAAACATTTCAGTAATGGACTCATCATGCTCCATTTTAAATAATTTATATTTATGCACAAGCATGTTTATTTTAGACTCTTTTACTTGATTGGTTCCCTCGTGGGTTACTTCTAACCTATCCCATATTTCTTTAGCAGATGAGCAAGTAGAAATGCGATTAAATTCGTTTGCATCAAGAGCACAATAAAGAACATTCATTGCTTTAGCATTTAATTGGGCCATCTTCTTATCAACCTCATCCCATTCTTTCTCAGGTTTGGTTGATTCCTCACCATCTATAATTTTAGTGGATGTGTGAGGACCGTTCACTATGATACTCCACATATCATAGTCGAGTGCTTGTATGAATATTTTCATCCGAGCTTTCCAATAGGTGTAATTAGACCCATTGAAAAGTGGAGGTCGGTTGGTGAATTGCCCCTCGGCTAGAGAAGTACCGACGTGGGTTGCCATAGATCTTTGGCTCTTTGATTGTTTAGATCAAAGAAGGGCTAGAGCATCGGGCTCTGATACCACTTGTTGCCCAGCTATGCAACCCAAGAGGAGGGGTGAATTGGGTTTCTAAAAATTTTAAGCTTAACTAATGACTTATGAAAAATGTTCGTCAATAGCTAAATGAATGAAGAGAATAAACTTAATTCAAGACTAATTGCCAAAAGCAAGAATGCAAGGAAATAATGAAGAGTTAAAGAGAAGCAATTATGCACACCACAAACAAAAGGATTTATAGTGGTTCGGTGCCAACCTTGCACCTACATCCACTCTCCAAGCTCCTACTTGGGAATTTCAATCCACTAATCTTGTATTCAACCCGAATACAAATGTCGGAAACTCTGACTCTAGCTATCCCAAGCTAGACCACTTATTTTCCAGGTACAAGCCAACCCAATACACTCCGATTCTAGGTTCGGATCAACCTTCCCTTATTTTGGAATCCCTCCAAAATAAAAACAATCACTCAAACTGAGTAAAATAATTTATAGCACAAATAAGTACAAAAAAAGCTCCTTTAATGAGCGAATATAACTTTAAATACACTTTACTCAAGAGAAGAAGACCCTTTTTGGATTTCCTCAAGGTAGTTGGAGACTTAAAAAGTGCACTTGAGGAGTTGGTGAGCTTGGATTAAAGGCTTCTTCAAGGCTTTGAATGAACTCTTGATTAGGGCTGAAAAGTTGGCTTGAAAAATCCTTTTTCAAATTCTCTCTTTTGAATGCTCTTGAATGCTCTCTTGAATGCTCTTCAAATCTCTTTCAATCTCTTACTTGTTTCCCACCTTTTGGATCCTTTTATAGCTTTAAGAAATAGAGAAAAATATTCTAGGCTGAAAAAGAGCCGTTAGACCACATTAAATGAGCATTAAAAGTACTTAAAATGGGTTAAAAACTAGCCGTTGTGGAGAAATCCCGTTACAGGGGTCGACTCATGAGTCGACTCATGCCTGGGGGTCGACTCATGGGTCGACCTCTGTGGAAAAATACCAGAAAATAAGGTTCTGTGATTTTTGGCCTAAAAACTGCAGGGGTCGACTCATGGGTCGACTCATGCCTTGAGGGTCGACTCATGGGTTGACTCACAGGTTGTACCAAGCCAAAAAATCTGCGTGCCAAACAGCTCATGTGCCATGAGTTGACTCATGGGTCGACTCATGAATTTCAAACATGCATAACTTTCAAAATATAAGTCCAAAAATAATAAAATTTTTGCCAATGGATCACAAATCTTTTGTTCTATCATTTGATACTTTCAAATCAGGGTTTTGGTAAAATTATGATTTTGCCCCTGAAGAGCAATAGGTCTTTTTCAAATGAAAATTATTAGTACCCCTTCAACTGCTTTATAATCATCAAAATCAATCTAGGGAGCAACAGATCCCATCAAACTCAATGAGAATGATGAGGATCTGATCACCTATATGAATGCAATACAGAGACTTGATTCCGAAAAATGGCTTGAAGCTATGAAATCCAAAATAGAGTCTATGAAGGTCAATGATGTATGGACATTGGTTGATCCACCTGAAGGGGTTAAACCCATTGGATGTAAATGGATCTTCAAAAGGAAGAGGGACACAGACGAAAAGGTGGAGACCTATAAAGTCTGTTGGGTTGCCAAGGGATATCGTCAACATTATGGTATTGACTATAACGAGACATTCTCTCCTATGGCAATATTCAAATCCATTTGGATAATGCTTGCAATAGCTGCCCATCTGGATTATGAGATCTGACAGATGGATGTAAAGACAGCTTTTTTGAATGGAGAGCTGACCGAAGAGGTGTATATGATACAACCTGAGGGGTTTACATCCACAGATGAGTCCAAGTTGTGCAAACTTCAGAGATCCATTTATGGATTGAAGCAAGCTTCTCGGAGTTGGAATATATATTTTGATAAGGTGATCAAAATATATGGTTTCGTTAAGAATAGAGAAGAGCCCTGTATCTATAAATGGGCAAATGATCTAGTTATGAAATTTTTTATCTTGTATGTGGATGACATTCTCTTAATCGAGAATGACATCCCCGCCCTATAGGGAATAAAAATTTGATTGTCATCGCAGTTCTCCATGAAGGACTTGGGTGAAGCATCCTACATCCTAGGGATGAAGATTTATAGGAATAGATCTAAAAGGATGCTTGGATTATCTCAGTCCATGTTCATAGACATTATGCTGAAGAGGTTCAGCATGAAGAATTCCAAGAAGGGCTATCTACCGATAGGTAATGAAATTTTTCTCTCTAAGAAGGATTGTCCGATAACTCCTGAAGAGAGAGAGCATCTGAGTAGAGTCCCATATGCTTCGATCGTGGGATCTATCATGTACGTCATGATATGTACAAGACCAGATGTGGCATACTCACTAGGAGTAGTGAGTAGATACCAATTCGATTCTGAAGAAAATCATTGAAAAGTGGTTAAAGCCATCCTTAAGTATTTGAGAAATATTAAGGACCAATGGTTGGTTTATGACAAGTCAGATCTGAAACTTGTGGGGTTCACAGACTCCAGCTTTCAATTTGATCATGATGACAGCAGAAGCATGTCGGATTATATCTTTACTCTGAATGGTGGAGCCATCTGCTGGAAGAGTTTCAAGCAGCATACTGTGGCAGACTCTATTTGTGAGATGGAGTACATTGTAGCATCGGATGCTGCGAAGGAAGCTATGTGGTTGAGAAAATTCATCATCGAGCTCGGAGTAGCACCCTCTCTCGATGGTCCGGTCCTGCTCTACTACGATAGCACTGGTGCCATAGTTCAGACGAAGGAACCCAAAGCACACCAGCGGATGAAGCATATTTTGTGCTGCTTTCACCTAATTTGGAAGATCGTGGATCGAGGTGATGTCGACCTTCAGAAGATCGATAGAAAGAAGAATTTGGCTGACCCCTTCACTAAAGCCCTGATGATAAAGGAGTTCGACAACCACTAGTCGAAGATAGATATTAGATACTGTGCCGAGTGGCTTTAGGACAAGTGAGAGTTGTTGAGAAATATGTCCCAAAAGTCAATCATCAACCTGTTGACAGTTGAGCAACCTTGAATTGTAATTAATTTGTTAATAAATAAAATATATTTTTGGCATCTTCATCATAAGTTTTCATCTTGTAATGAACTCCATTGTTGTGATGAAGTTCTTAGGACTATTTAGGTTCGATAAAGACAGGATTTATCGATTAGTCCTTAAAACTGTTCACGACCAAATGATAGGCTGTTAATAAAGATGATAGCTTCTATCGAGCATAGGTCGCTGTAGGCCATATGGGTTGGTTGTCCTCTTAATCAAGGAGTGTGGAGACAGTGGTATGGCATGTAGATGAGATATAAGGGTACATCATCATTGAACATGACCAACTCCAGAGCATTCTGCTGTCGAGAATGTCTCTGATGGGATATAAGTAAAAGTATCTCTTAGACCTGAGATTGCCTCAGTGACTTGCAAGCAACTCAATGTACTTTGGTACTGGACTAACTAAAATTTTAATTCAGTGATGAAAGGTTTCTGGGCACAGTTAAGTACTTGCGAAGTCAGAGTGTGATCAAGATGGGATTGACCACTCCAAGAGTTGGAGAAGAATGAGTCGCTATATTTCAATTTAGCAAAATCTTGGCCAGGATAATCCATCAGATGGATTTGATATTTTGAAATATAATATGGACAATCTGATCAGAGTTTACAGTTGAACTTTGAGGTGTTCTATGAGTATTTTGGTCAAGAGGATGAATTATATAAAAACTATATCTGCATGAATTCTAAGGATGTTGTTCTACACATTCGACCTATCCAACCATCGGGTATCATTGCTAGATGGTCACTTCGATTGATATAGAAATTTATTCTTATGCTACTGACTTAGGTTCAAACTTATGAGGTCACACACATTAGAGTTCACGATCCGATCGGATGGTTGATCAACGATTAAGAATCGTTCTAGGGTTAAACGATCAATATGATTGACATTTAACCTAGTGCAAGTATTGTAGGAGGATTGATTAGCAATTTGATTGCTAATTGGCTTAATTTGATTAAGTCAATGGGCTAAGATTAAGTCTAATTGAATATGATTTAATTAGATTTAGTTTGGGCTTGATTGGATCAAGTCCAGTTGGTTTATTGGATAAGCCAAGTGCAAGAAAAAACTAGTCCTAGTTCAATTAGGACTTGGATCAACCTAATTTTTAATTAGACTAAAAAATTAAATTAAATTTAAATATAATTTAATCTGATTAAATTAGATTCTTAATTGGGTTAAGATCTATTTTAATTGGGTTGATTTGGTTTTTGTTTGATTTGGTTTGAGAAACTAAATTTAGATTGAATCCTAGTAAGACTAGGATTCCACTTTGCGCCACCTTAGCCCCCCATGCCCACTCTTTCTTATTTTGTATAATAAAATCTTCTCTCCTAGGCCTTCACGTATGCTCAAAACTTTCCACTCTTTCTCTCTTACATGGGATGTGGTTGTGGACCAAGTCAAAGTAGGAATTAGTTTGGATTTCAAATTCTACGAGATAGAATTTTAGGAAATCAAAACTCTTTTTTTATGGCACTGATTTTATCCAATTTTTTTTTGAAATTTTTATGACTTTTATGGCACATATTGTGTGCCCTTTGTTGGTGGTCTATGATAGAAAAAGAAGGAGGGGGCACCCAAGAGTTGGGCACCCCTTGTCTTGCCCTATTTGAATTTTCATTGACTAGGTATTTGACCTAGATAAGGATTCTTCATATCTCATTATTTAAAATAAAATTTTTCTTAAAAATTTTAAAGATTATAGAGCATTGAGATACCTTTGGGGTGTGTAAAAATTAGAGAGAAAGAGTGTTGGGGCATGGAGATATAATTGACACAAAACTATGTGTCTGGGTTAGAGCAAAGAGAAGAAGAAGAGGGTCTTCTTCTAGGGTTGCTGATTTCACCTCTTTTCTTCCTCCATCTGTGAGTTTTCTGAGAGTGTCTAATATTTAAAACTCCTTCTCCTACTTTTCATCTTTGGAAGAGTCCAAATCAAGAAGAAGAAGGTATCTGATCGATCATTGAAGAAGGATCAGCACAGTACTAGCATACTATGCTGATTTTCTGGACCAGGACTTTTGATCGTGATTCGTGGGCTCATGTGGATGACTCCTAGAGGTCGGATGTATGTGCGGCTTGCAACATCATCCTCAAGTCTGGATCAGCAAAGTTAGAACATCTAACTTGCAAGGTAATAGATCTGATCTATTATATTTTACATACATTAGATGTAGCATAGAAACATGTTGATATGATCAACATGTAGTTTTTGCTCTTTATATTTTAATTTTTGATTTAATACCATATAATAATCATATAATAAGATCTTAGATCTAGGAATTCTCTGATTTTATAAGATAAATTTTGATTTATTTTAGTCTTTCACTGCTTGATCTTGAAAAAGTTTCAAGATTTAACCCTGAAACCCTAGATCTGGTTCCTTCAAGATTCTATCTCGTGGTGTGGGTGTTGTAGAACCATATGAGCTGCCTGCATAAGAGCTCTCTCCTCTGGAGCTCTATTCTTTGGAGCTCTCTTCTCGGTTAGCATGGCTTCATTCTCTAGGAGTACTCATCCTGTAATCTTAGAAAATAAAAATAAATACATCTATGGATTATTTATACAAATATAGCAAGCAATGTAATAATTGAAATGATGCAAAATAAGTATGAAAAGCAAATAAAATAATTAAAATTATTCAAATACGGCTCTATCTACTGTGGGGCTGACTCCTGCTGCATGTCAGTCTTTTTTAGCATGCCAGAGTTGACTCCTTTATTCTTGGGGTCAACTTCTTCCTTCCTGGGGTTGACTACTCATCTTCCTCTTCATATGTTTGGTACCATTCAGATTCTTCTTTCAATTCCTCCTCTTCTTCACCTTCTTGGATAGGATGCTTCTTAAAACAAACTCAATATGATCTACCTCCTTATGTTGGCCATCATGTAGGAAAATTTTTGGAGCATCCAACTCTACGTTTATTAAATATTGATGAACTCCTAATGTTTTATCCTCCTAAAAGTATTTTGATAAATAGAACTCTTCTTCTTTTTCGAGCTCGTAATGAATGGCTTGAGACTTAACATTACAAACAACCCACCAATCTTTTCTTCCTCTCTTTCTTGATGGAAAAGGAGTATAATATACTTGAACAACTTGTTGAGCTAGCACAAAGGGGTTGTTGATATATGCTTTTGATTTATATTTGATTTCAATAAGCCCGTATAGTGGATCAACCTTCATACAATTATCGATGTCAAACCATTGGTACTTAAACAGAATGATACTATTATCTCTAAGGTAGATCAACTTGATCACTTCTTTGAGGATTCCATAGTAGTCACTCTCCACCTCTACCCACCAGCTATCCTTTATACCACATCGTTGTTCATTATACTCTTATGATGTCTATATTGCTACATATGAAATTTAAAACTATTTACATTATAGCCATTATAATATGTCATGTACTTTATTAATCTGTAACATAATAGTCTTAGCTTCTTAGGTATAGATTCGCCCCCTTGCATGACCTGCATATTGTAAAAAAAATAAATTAAAAAAAATTAAAATAAATAAAATGGCAATGGTTGCTTACTAGTTGATGGAATCAATTTACAAAGTTAAGAAAAATTAAAATAAATAAAATGGCAATGGTTACTTACTAGTTGATGGAATCAATTTACAAAGTTCTATGAGTGCTGGATAAAAATTTCTTCCTGACTTATCATTGGGTTATCCCATCTCAGCATCTCATCATATTACCTATACATGCGTAAGATAAGTACAGAATGATAAATGATTAAAGAGTTGAGATTGTGATGGATACTTGCTCAATATATAGATCGACCTCCTTGTAGTTTAGCAAAACATACATCTCCACCTGTCGAATTTTAATATCAATGAATATTTGATGAATCTCGTGCTCAAATTTACGAGCAGGATAGGTAAATATTGAGATCTCCACCTCTGATTCTTCACCACCACCATCATCATTTCGATCCACTTGAGTCAGCTTTATCTATATATTGGGGTTAAAGTTGTTGGGATCTTTTCCTTTCAGGTGGTGATCTTGAAACCAGCAACAAGGGGCCGTGGTGGTCTTTGATGGCCAACCAATCTCCAAAACAAAATCAGCCTTAAGGATTTCAGCAAACTTGTAGATCTTGTTGATAAGATTTATTCTCTAAACAAAACCCTTTCTCTTCTAGATCTGAAACTCTTATTTTTAGATCTAGAAGCACTCTTGATGAAGCCCCTAACCAGTAGAAGAAGGGGCATGGAACCTCTCTTGGGTGGCCAAGGAGGGCACAAGTGGGCGGCAATCTCTAGGGGGTGCTAGAAATCCTAGCACCTCCTTTCTTTCCTTTTTAGGTGTGGAGGGCAAGAAATCCTAGGGTTTCTTGCTGCTAGTGGTGTGGAGAAGACAAGGAGAGAGAGAGGAAGAGAGAAAGTTAAGGAAGAAAAGAATCTTCTATTAATTTTTTTAATCAAACCCACATATAATGTATCTTATATACAATGTCAATGTGACTGCACTCAAAAACTCTCATGACTAACCCAATGTGAGGTTGTGCTCACCCAAGCCCATGTATACCCATGACTTGACCTAATCTCATCTCTCTTAGATTCAAATTTAGTTCAATACAAATTAGCCCCTCAAGGCCCAAATCTCTTGAACCTCGAAATCGTGAAGGCTGACAGTCTTTCACCCTAGGGCCCAAACTAGCTCTAGCACCTACATGAACACCTCATGGGCTTTAATTAGACCTTGGCCTTTTTCTTAGCCCCTAAGCCTTGAGAGCACCATGCCAAATCCTATGATCTTTATCTTGGTGCCCCAAGGCCTCAGCAAACTCCATCTTGTCCATCAATCCCATCAATGCCACACATCTATGAAGGCTGTCTCATTGAAGTACCTTTATAAGTGCATCAGCTGGGTTCTCTTTTATGTGAACCTTCACCAGCTCCATTTCATCTTCTTCCATTAGCTCTCTGATTTGGTGGTATCTGATATCGATGTGCTTCATCCTCGCATGATAGATGGAGTTCTAAACAAGCAACAGTGCACTCTGGCTGTCGTAGTGCACCCCAATGGCTTCCTGTGCGAAGCCCATCTCTAATATCAAGTCCTTCAGCCATAGAGCCTCCTTCACTATCTTCATGATGCCAATATAATTTGCCTCAATGATAGATAAAGCCATTATGGGCTGTAAGTATGATCTTCACGAAATGGGACCTCCGTTCAAACTAAACACAAACCTATTGTTGAATGTCGAGTGTCTATGTCTCCATCGAAATTTGCATCCATGAATCCTTCTATCTATCCCTGAGCCTCTTTGGACATGTTAGAGTATCCTCAACACCTCTTCACTATCCGTAGCAGATGCCAACTCCAACTTAGCTCACCAAGTATCTGAAGATCTCCTTTAGTGCTCGCTAGTACTCCCTGCCAGGCTGCGCTATAAACCTGCTAACCTGACTCACTACATAGGCTAAATCTGGACTACAACATATTATGGTGTATATTATACTCCCCACACCAGAGGCATATGGCACTATCTTCATCTTCAGAGCTTCCACTTCAGTCTGCGGTGGCATAGTCTTCGAAAGGCTGATGTGCCTGGCAAGTGGCAGTGCTGCCGGTTTGACTTCCTTCATCCCAAATCTCTCCAAGATCTTTTGTATGTAGCCCCCCTGAGATAAATACAGTAGCCTCTTGACTTTTTCTTGGAAGATCTCTATGCCTAGGATCTTTTTTGCAGGCTCCAAGTCCTTCATCTCAAACTTTCGAGATAAGGCTGTTGGGAAATATATCCCAAAAGCCAATCGTCAAGCTGTTGACGGTTGAGCAACCAAGTATTGTAATTGATTTATTAATAAATAAAATATATTTGGCATCTTCATCATAAGCTTTCATCTTCTAATGAACTCCATTGTTATGATAAAGTCCTTAGGACTATTTAAGTTCGATAAAGAGAAGATTTATCGATTAGTCCTTAAAACTGTTCACGATCAAATGATAAACTGTTAATAAGGACGACAGCTTCTATCGAGCATAGATCGCTGTAGGCCATATGGATTGATTATCCTCTTAACCAAGGAGTGTGGAGACACTGGTATGGCATACAGGTGAGATATAAGGGTATATCATCATTGAACGTGACCAACTCCAGAGCATTCTGCTATCGAGAATGTCTCTGATGGGATATAGGTATAAGTATCCCTTAGACTTGAGATCACCTCAGTGACTTGCAAGCAACTCACTGTGCTTTGGTACTGGACTAACTAAATTTTTAATTCAGAGACAGAAGGCTTCTAGGCACAGTCAAGTACTTGCGAAGTCAGAGTATGATTGAGATGGGATTGACCACTCCAAGAGTTGGAGAAGAATGAGTTGTTGTATTTCAATTTAGCAAAATCTTGGCCAGGATAATCCATCAGATGGATTTGATATTTTGAAATATAATGTGGACAATCTGATCAGAGTTGACAGTTGAACTTTGGGGTGTCCTATGATCATTTTGGTCAAGGGGATGAATTATATGAAAACTATATCCGCATGGGTTCTAAGGATGTTGTTCTACACATTCGACCTATCCGATCGTCGGGTACCATTACTAGATGGTCACTTCGATTGGTACAAAAATTTATTTCTGTACTACCGGCTTAGGTTAAGACCTATGAGATCACACACATTAGAGTTCATGATCCGATTAGATGGTTGATCAATGATTAAAAATCATTCTAGGGTTAAATGATCAATACGATTGACATTTAACCTAGTGCAAGTGTTGCAGGAGGATCGATAAGCAATTTGATTGCTAATTGGCTTAATTTGATTAAGCCAATGGATTGAGATTAAGTATAATTAAATATAATTTAATTAAATTTAGTTTGGGCTTGATTGGATCAAGTCCAATTGATTTATTGGACAAGCCAATTGTAAGAAAAAACTAGTCCTAGTTCAATTAGGATTGGGTCAACCTAATTTCTAATTTGACTAGAAAATTAAATCAGATTTAAATCTAATTTAATCTGATTAAATTAGATTTTTAATTGGGTTAAGACCTATTTTAATTGGATTGATCTAATTTTAGTTTGATTTGATTTGAAAAACTAAATTAAAATAAGTCATAAGATAAAATCCTAGTAAGACTAGGATTCCACCTTGCGCCACATAAGCCCCCCCACGTCCTCTCTCTTATTCCACGTCAATCCCCTCTTATTTTGTGTGACAAAAGCCCTCTCCCAGGTCTCTCCCATATCCATAAATGGTTTTCTCTCTTCTTTCTTACATGGAAGGTGGTTTGGATCAAATCAAAGAGGAATAAGTTTGGATTTCGAATTCTATGAGATAGAGTTTTAAAAATCCAAAACTCTTTCAATTTTGCACCAAATTTATCCAATTTTTTTTTGAAATTTTTGTGACTTTTAGGGTACATATTGTGCACTCTTTTTTTATGGTCCATGCATAAAAATAAAGAGGAGGAGCTCAAGAGTTGGGCGCCCTTTATCTTGCCATGTTTGGATAAGCCTTGACTAGGTATTTGAACTAGACAAGGACTCTATCATATCTCTCTCTATAAAATGAGTTTTTTTATAAAATTTTTGTAGACCATAGAGATTTGAGATACCTTTGGTCCATCCAAAAATCAAAAAAAAAAACTTTTGGGTCGTGGAGACATAATAGACACAAGATAGGGTGTTTAGAGAGAGAAACGAGAAGAAGAAGAGGATTTTCTTCTAGGATTATTTGTTTTTATCTCTTTCCTTCCTCCATCTTGAGTTTTCTGAGAGTATCTTAGATCTGAAACTTCTCCTCCTAATTCTCATCTTTGAAAGAGCCCAAATCAAGAAGAAGGAGGCACCTAATCAACCATCAAAGAAGGATCAGCGCAGTACTAGCATACTGTGTTGATTTCCTGAAGCAGGACTTCTGGTCGAGATTCGTGGGCTTGTGTGGATGACTCCTAGAAGTCGGATATATGTGTGGCTTGCAACATCATCCTCAAGCCCGGATCAATGAGGTTAGAACGTTTAACTTGCAAGGTAATAGATCTGATCTATTGTTTAATACATACATTAGATGTAGTATAGAAACATGTTGATATGATCAACATGTAGTTCATGTTCTATATATTTTAATTTTTGATTTAATGCTATGTAATAATCATATAATAAGATCTTAGATCTAAAAATTTTTTGATTTTAAAAAATAAATTTTGATTTATTTTAGTCTTCCGTTGTATGATCTTGAAAAAGTTTCAAGATCTAACCCTGAAACCCTAGATCTGGTTCCTTTCAATTGGTATCAGAGCCTAGGTTCTTCATTACATGATTATTTATATATGCTTAGATTATTTCTTAGATTAGATCTAATTTATAATCTGATTATTAAATCTGAAATTAAAATTTTAGATCAATCATGAACTGCAAGGTTGTCCTGCTGTAAGGTTTACCCCTTACAGTGCAAAGATTGTCCTAGTTCATGTAGATCTGTCTTTAATCATAAATTTGTTAGATATGATCCAGATTAAATTTATGATTTATTAGATTTAAAAAATATTTAAATCTGAAATAAAATCTCTTTGTTAATAATTTTTGTATAAAAAAATTATTTAAAGTTAAAATTATTTCAATTACATGAATCTGTTTAGATTAGATCTAAAGTAGTTTCATGTTTATTTCACTTGCATCTTGATTATGAATCAAACATGCAATATGGTTGGTAGAATCATACTGTAAAATTATTTTATAAATATAAAAATTATTTTTTGAAAAGCCGAACCCAACCCTCAGCCCAAAACTTAATTAAGAATTAAGAAGTTGTTTTGATTAGGTTCTAGGATTGTGAATTGAAGAACCTAAGACACAAACCATAACACATTGGGTTAGTGGGAATTAGGTCCATTAATTGGGTTAGACCTATGGTTAGATTAAAGATGCACTTAATTAGAGAATTGACTAAATCTAATCAATTGTTGTCTTAGATTAGGTCAAGGATTTTCTAGATCAATTACAATAGTTGTTGTTGGTCAAATCCATATCTTTAACGAGAACCAAATGGACTTGATTCTTGGCTAAGCGGTCTAGCACGAACTGTTAGGTTGATCTAATTAAAATTAATTAAATCAGTTGGTGTCTAAAGTAAACCAGACCGGTGATTTTTAATTGGGAGCCCGCTTACCTGATCATTTCTAATGGTGTCTAAGGCAAGCTTTGGCCAACCCTCCCACTGATTGAACTTACCTGGCCTCTTAGTGAAATTATATTTTGATCGGATCACTTGACTATTTGAGCTGACCCATGTCAGCTAGGTAAATCAGTGTGACTGATTTAGGTGCTCCTAGACCAGCCCTTTTAATGGTCTCCCTTAAGCTAACTTGGTGAAGCTAGTGGGAGGATCATGATATGCTGGTTCATCTGACCTCATCCTCTAAATCATTTAAATCTTCTAAAATTATTAGGTCCTTAAAATGATAAAGTTTGGAGATAACTGAGTCATAGCCTCGCATTAAGGTGTTTGATAATGAGTCCATTAACTCAATAATCATTACAGACCCAAAAGCCTGGTGATTGTTGACTAATGAAATTATCACTCATCATATGACGACTTGGAAGGGTCTCTCTAATGGTGGTTAGGTGAGCCAACCAAAGTTGGGCTTAATCATTCATTGGTTAGATGCACCAAGTATGGTCATGTTAATGGTGGGACCTAATCGGATCCTTACAGTGGAGGCCAAAACCTACTGATTAAGTTTCTGGGGCAAAATTAAAATTACTAAAAATTATTTAGAGAAATAATTGGTTATGAACATACTCTTAGATGTACATGGGTTGGCCAACCAAAGTTGGGCTTGGTGCAGTCTAAGTGGATTCTAGTACCCACTAAAGAATTAGGGTAATTCCTCGAATTGGAGGTAGAGGCTACCAATTCGAATAAAATAGTGGGAGAAACTTTTTGATTAAAGTCCAAATCTTTAGGTTTAATGAATCAATTACTAATTAGGTTATGATTTTTTTTTGCGCAAATATGGCCACTTCCCTATCACTCCGATCATTGTTGGACAATGATAAGTTGATGGGACCCAACTTCGGTAACTAGTACCGAAAGTTAAAGATAGTCCTGGAGCATGAATGGATCCTATATGTGATAACGGATCCTGCACCTGAGGAGCCAGCTGCCAATGCACGTGGAACAGTCAGAGACACTTACCAGAAGTGGCTCAGTGATCGGACCATGGTGCGCTGTATCATGCTGGCTACCATGAGCGACGAGTTCAGTCACAGATTCGAGATGGCTCAGCCAAAGGACATGCTTTAAGTTTTGGAGGATGTCTTTGGCACACCCGATGACGTAGAGAGGTACAAGACTAGTTGTACCATCTTCAACGCCAAAATATGGGATGGTGTCTCTGTCACTGATCATGTATTGTACATGATCGAGCTGATGGAACGGTTAAGCAAGCTCGACTTTCCCTTGCATGAGCAGCTTGGGAAAGATGTAATACTGAACTCGCTGCCCAAGTCTTATCTCCCATTCCTCACTCATTATAGAATGACAAAGCCTGAAGTAAACTACCACGGGTTACTGGGGTTGCTTCAGAACTTTGAGAAGGATCACCAACTTCATAAGGAGTCGGTGAACTTAGTGGGAGGTTCGTCTTTGGGTTCTCGACCTTTTAAGAAAGGGAAGAAGAACAAGAAGAAGAAAGCGAAAAAGGTGCAAGTTCAGGCTGGGACATCAGTGCAGAGCCAGATCAGAAAGATCAAGCCCGATAAGAGTTTATTCTACTGGCAAGCACTCTAGATTAGATAGTGTGTCAGATATCTATTTATGGCACTGTAGGCTAGGTCATATAAACAAGAACAGAATAAACAGGTTGACTCAAGAGGAAATCCTCGAAGTCAGTGATTGTGAATCACTTCCAACCTGTGAGTCATGTCTTCTTGATAAAATGACCAAGACACCTTTTACTGAAAAAGGTGAGAGAGCTACTGAGCTCTTGAGCCTAGTACATACTGATGTATGCGAGCCCATGAGCACAAGTGCTAGAGATGGATATTTCTACTTCATAACTTTCACAGATGACCTATTCAGATATGGATATGTCTATCTGATGAAACATAAGTCGGATTCATTTGAAATGTTCAAACGATTCTGAAGTGAAGTAGAAAAATAAACTGGAAAGAGTATTAAAACTCTTCGATTTGATCGAGGAGGAGAATACCTTTCTAGTGAGTTTCTCACATATCTAAGAGAGAATAGGATTCTCTCCCAATGGACTCCTCCAAGAACACCACAGCATAATGGTATGTCTGAAAGGAGGAATCAGACTCTGTTAGACATGGTCCGATCCATGATAGATTTTGCTAGCTTGCCGATATCCTTCTGGGGATATGCACTCGAATCGGCCTGTTATCTGTTAAATAGGATTTCAAGTAAGTCTGTAATTAAGACTCCATATGAGATATGGATAGGGCGTAAGCCAGCACTTTCACACCTTAGGGTCTGGGGGTGCCCGGCCTATGTCAAACAATTAGTCACAGACAAACTTGGACCTAGGTCTGACAAATGTACATTCATTGGGTACCCCAAAGAGACAAAAGGATATTTTTTCTACCATGCTGATGAACAAAAGGTGTTCGTCAGCCTTAAGGTAATCTTTTTAGAAAAGAATTTCCTTGATGAAGGAACCATTACCTCAAAGGTTGAACTTGATAAAGTTCAACAGGTAGAAGACCGACACCAATAGCTGAACCTGAGTCGGATTTGATTGGATCAGATCCAGAGCCCAATGTACCTGCACCATTAAGACGATCCGATAGAGTACCGCATCAGCCAGACAGATACTACAGTTTCTTGGTCCGGGACGGTGATCCCATCGAACTCGATGAGAATGATGAGGATCCGACACCTATATGGATGCAATGCAGAGACCTGATTTTGAGAAATGGCTTGAAGCCATGAAATCTGAAATGAAGTCCTGAAGGTCAACGATGTATGGACATTGGTTGACCCACCTGAAGGGGTTAAACCCATTGGGTGTAAATGGATCTTCAAAAAGAAGAGGGGCATAGACGAAAAGGTGGAGACCTATAAAGCCCGTCTGGTTGTCAAGGGATATCGTCAACGTTATGGTATTGACTATGATGAGACATTTTTTCCTGTGGCAATGCTCAAATCTATTCGGATAATGCTTGCAATAGTTGCCCATCTGAATTATGAGATATGGCAGATGGATATAAAGACAGTTTTTCTGAATGGAGAGCTGACCGAAGAGGTGTATATGATACAACCTAAGGGATTTACATCCACAAATAAGTCCAAGGTGTGCAAGCTTTAGAGATCCATTTATGGATTGAAGCAAGCTTCTCAGAGTTGGAATATACGTTTTGATAAGGTGATAAAAATGTATGACTTCGTTAAGAATGGAGAAGAGTCCTGCATCTATAAATGGGCAAATTGTCCAGTTATGGTATTTCTTATCTTGTACGTGGATGACATTCTCTTAATCGAGAATGATATCCCTGCACTACAGGGAATAAAAGTTTGGTTGTCATCGTAGTTCTCCATGAAAGACTTGGATGAAGCATCCTACATCCTAGGGATGAAGATCTATAGGGATAGATCTAAAAAGATACTTAGGTTATCCTAGTCCACATACATAGACACTGTGCTGAAGAGGTTCAGCATGGAGAATTCTAAGAAGGACTATCTACCGATAGGCCATGGAATTTCTCTCTCTAAGAAGGATTGTCCGACAAGTCCTGAAGAGAGAGAGTGTATGAGTAGAGTCCCATATGTTTCGACTATGGGATTTATCTGGTATGCCATGATATGTACAAAACCAGATGTGGCATACTCACTAGGAGTAGTGAGTAGATACCAATCTGATCCTGGAGAAAACCACTGGAAAGTGGTTAAAGCCATCCTTAAGTATTTGAGAAATACTAAGGACCAATGGTTGGTTTATGACGAGTCAGATCTGAAACTTATGGGGTTCACAGACTCCAGCTTTCAATCTGACCATGATGACAGTAGAAGCGTGTCAGGTTGTATCTTTATTCTGAATGGTGGAGCTATCTGCTGGAAGAGTTCCAAGCAGCATACTGTGGCAGACTCTGTTTGTGAAGCAGAGTACATCACAGCATCAGATGCCGCAAAGAAAACTGTGTGACTGAGGAAATTTATCATTGAGCTCAGAGTAGCACCCTCCCTTAATGGTCCAGTCTTGCTCTACTGCGATAGCACTGGTGCCATAGCTCAGGCGAAGGAACTCGAAGCACATCTTGCGTCGCTTCCACTTGGTCCGAGAGATCGTGGATCGAGATGACGTCGACCTTCAGAAGATCGATGGAAAGGAGAACCTGACCGACCCCTTCACTAAAGCCCTAACGATAAAGGAGTTCGACAATCACAAGTCGAAGATGGATATTAGATACTGTGTCGAGTGGCTTTAGGACAAGTGGGAGTTGTTGGGAAATATATCTCAAAAGCCAATCGTCAAGCTGTTGATGGTTGAGCAACCAAGTATTGTAATTAATTTGTTAATAAATAAAATATATTTGGCATCTTCATCATAAGCTTTCATCTTCTAATGAACTCCATTGTTATAATGAAGTCCTTAGGACTATTTAAGTTCGATAAAGAGAGGATTTATCGATTAGTCCTTAAAACTGTTCACGACCAAATGATAAGCTGTTAATAAGGACGACAACTTCTATCGAGCATAGGTTGCTGTAGGCCATATGGGTTGGTTATCCTCTTAATCAAGGAGTGTGGAGATACTGGTATGGCATACAGGTGAGATATAAGGGTACATCATCATTGAACGTGACCAACTCTAGAGTATTCTGCTATCGAGAATGTCTCTGATGGGATATAGGTATAAGTGTCCCTTAGACTTGAGATCGTCTCAGTGACTTGCAAGCAACTCACTGTGCTTTGGTACTAGACTAACTGAATTTCTAATTCAGAGATGGAAGGCTTCTGGGCACAATCAAATACTTACGAAGTTAGAGTGTGATCGAGATGAGATTGACCACTCCAAGAGTTGGAGAAGAATGAGTCGCTGTATTTCAATTTGGCAAAACTTTGGCCAGGATAATCCATCAGATGGATTTGATATTTTGAAATACAATGTGGACAACATGATCAGAGTTGACAGTTAAACTTTGGGGTGTCCTATGATCATTTTGGTCAAGGGGATGAATTATATGAAAACTATATCCGCATGGGTTCTAAAGATGTTGTTCTACACATTTGATCTATCCGATCGTCGGGTACCATTGCTAGATGGTCACTTCGATTGATATAAAAATTTATTTTTGTGCTACCGGATTAGATTCAAACCAATGAGGTCACACACATTAGAGTTCATGATCCGATCGGATGGTTGATCAACGATTAAGAATCGTTCTAGGGTTAAATGATCAATACGATTGACATTTAACCTAGTGCAAGTATTGCAGGAGGATCGATTAGTAATTTGATTGCTAATTGGCTTAATTTGATTAAGCCAATGGGCTGAGATTAAGTCTAATTAAATATAATTTAATTAGATTTAGTTTGGGCTTGATTGGATCAAGTTCAATTGGTTTATTGGATAAGCCAATTGCAAGGAAAAACTAGTCCTAGTTCAATTAGGATTGGGTTAACCTAATTTTTAATTTGATTAGAAAATTAAATCAGATTTAAATCTAATTTAATATGATTAAATTAGGTTTTTAATTAGGTTAAGACCTATTTTAATTGGGTTGATCTAATTTTAGTTTGATTTAATTTGAGAAACCAAATTAAAACAAGTCATAAGATAGAATCCTAGTAAGACTAGGATTCCACCTTGCGCCACATAAGCCCCCCCCACGCCCTCTCTCTTATTCCATGCCAATCTCCTCTTATTTTGTGTGACAAAAGTCCTCTCCCAGGTCTCTCCCACATCCACAAAAAGTTTTTTCTCTTCTTTCTTATATGGAAGGTGGTTTGGATCAAATCAAAGAGGAATAAGTTTGGATTTCGAATTCTATAAGATAGAGTTTTAAAAATCCAAAACTCTTTCAATTTTGCACCGTATTTATCCAAATTTTTTTTGAAATTTTTGTGGATTTTAGGGTACATATTGTGTACCCTTTTCTGATGGTCCATATACAAAAATAAGGAGGAGGTGCTCAAGAGTTGGGCGCCCCTTATCTTGCCATGTTTGGATAAGCCTTGACTAGGTATTTGACCTAGATAAGGACTCTATCATATCTCTCTCTATAAAATGAGTTTCTTTATAAAATTTTTATAGAACATATAGATTTGAGATGCCTTTGGGCCATCCAAAAATTAGAAAGAAATACTTTTGGGTCATGGAGATATAATAGACACAAGATAGGATTTTAGAGAGAGAAACGAGAAGAAGAAGAGGATCTTCTTCTAGGGTTGTTTGTTTTCATCTCTTCCCTTCCTCCATCTTGAGTTTTCTGAGAGCATATCAGATTTGAAACTCCTCCTCCTACTTCTCATCTTTGGAAGAGCCCAAATCAAGAAGAAGGAGGCACCTGATCAATCATTAAAGAAGGATCAGCGCAGTACTAGCATACTGTGCTGATTTTCTGAAGCAGGACTTCTGGTCGAGATTCGTGGGCTTGTGTGGATGACTCCTATAGGCCGGACATGTGTGTGGCTTGCAACATCATCCTCAAGCCCGGATCAGCGAGGTTAGAACATCTAACTTGCAAGGTAATAGATCTGATCTATTGTTTAATACATACATTAGATGTAGTATAGAAACATGTTGATATGATCAATATGTAGTTCATGCTCTATATATTTTAATTTCTGATTTAATGCTATGTAATAATCATATAATAAGATCTTAGATCTAGAGATTCTCTGATTTTAAAAAATAAATTTTGATTTATTTTAGTCTTCCACTGTATGATCTTGAAAAAGTTTCAAGATCTAATCCTGAAATCCTAGATCTGGTTCCTTTCAAGACTGCCTTTAGTTATTGCACAATCCTTTTACTTTTGTATGCTATCAGTATGTCATCCATATATAAGAGTAAGTACATCCTAGACCCATCCTCCAAAGACTTAACATACACACATGGATCATATTCTCACCTAGAAAGCCCGATGTTCCTTACAAAAATATCAAATCACTTGTACCACTATGTTGGCGATTGTTTCAACCCATACAGTGATTTCTTCAGCAAACAGAGCTCCCCTCTCATCCAGGCTCTTTAAACCCCTGTGGCTACTTCATGTAAATGCTCTCCTCTAGATGTCCATAGAGGATTGCCATCTTGATGTCCATCTGCTCTAGTTTCAGGACCTGAGCTGCAATAATACTCAATAGCATCCTGATGGACGTACTGTTGGAAAATATATTCTAAAGTCAATCGTCTGTTTGTATATAATTGAGCTATTTATAAATTATATATGAATTATTAATTAATAAAAATTATTTGATATTTATCATCATAAATTATACATCTTCTTTATTGAACTCCTGTGTTATGTTGAAGTCCTTAGAATAATTTTTAATTGATAATTATCGTGTAGTGCTTAAACTTATTCTTGACCAAATGATATGTTATTACTAGGATGATAATGTTTTATTAAGTATAGGTCGTTGTATGCCATATGGATTGGTTGTCCTCATAATCAAGGAGTGTGGAGATACTGGTATGGTATGCAGATGAAATATAGGAGTATATTTGTACTGAACGTGATCAAACTGTATTATATTCTACTATCAAGAGTAGTTCACGAAGAATATGGATATAAGTATCCCTCCAACCTGATATCACCACTGGACTTGCAAATAACTCATTGTGTTTTGGTGCCAAACTACTTGAATTTTTAATTTAGTGATAGAAGATTTTTGGGCACAGCCAAGTACTTATGAAGTCGGTGTGTGAGTCAAGATGAAATTGACCACTCCTAATTTCAGAAGATAGTGCTACATTATGTTTCAATTCAGTAAAACCTTGGCTAGGATAGTCTTTATGAGGAGTCACAGAATTTATAAGGTTGAGACACATTTTGGATGTGCTGATTAAAAGTTGACAGCTTAACTCTAAAGTCATCTTGAGCATTGAGGGTCAATGGAATGAATTATACGATAACCATATGCTAAATGTTCTTGAATATTGCTTTGCAATCATTCGACCTATCTGGACGTCAGGTACCATTGCTAGTGAAGAGAAAAAAATCTATTTCTATTGAAAAATATAGCAGATAGCCAGGGTGCATCTAAAAAGTTTCTATAATAACTTAATAAAGATCAGATCTCTACCTAATACGTAAGAAAATTTGAATCAAATCTCAAAGATTTTGAATCCAAAGCTTCGTGTAGGTCTGAATCCATAAATCCTCTACTTTATGCGTATGTCAAACTTCACAAAAAAGCAGGATGAAGCTTCGGATTGAAGCACCTTAGCAAGGCAACAAGGGAGGGGAGAGAGGCTCTAGTGTGACGCCTCACACCAGCAAGCGAGATTCCCAAAAAGGCCTTGACGTCGTGGAGCAGAGGGACGCCCAAGGGAACATGCCAAGGGAGAAGGGACTCTCTTTTCTCTTTTATGCCTCCTCTCTCTCTCTCTTTCTCACCTTAGTATATAATTTAATTGTTATGCCATGATAGTTAGAGGTTCTCCATATTTATAGATAATTTTTTATGATCCATAATACTAGGATTCCTAATTCAAATAGACTTTGAAATAATCTATAACTTATCAAAGAAAGAGTCTAAAGGAAGAAAGAATTGATGCCTACCTAGGTGCCCACATGCACCCACTGAAGGAAATATGCGGTAGTGCAGTACATGCAATTTTAAAAAATTTATGCAGTAAAAATAATAGATTAAATGATTTAATCCTAATCATATGTATAAGATTCTATCTTAGACTACCACATCATGATATTTGATATGAAAATATGCACTTTAGATCTAAAAATAAAAATCACATAGATCTCATCGATGCTGAAATTCTAAATCTAACTATTAGATCTACCATAGGAATCAAAATGAGTTAGAGATCGTTACCAAACAAATTCGATCTTGATCTCTTCTGGTCCAATAGTTGGAAAAGGTGTTCTTTAGATTACTTGTAGCCACATGAAATCATCTGGCCTCTATAGAAAGATCCATGCGAAGACAGGTACAGATCAGGGACTTGGAGATGCTGCCTGCAAGCAACTTCGACAGCTGATTTGTTCATTTTTCTTCAAGTACCTTGGATACTCTAAAGTAAGAGAGGATCAAGAGAAAAAATAGAGAAGGATGAGAAGAGGCTCTGAAAATAAAAATCAGCAAGGGATTGATCATGGGATGTCCAAGAGAGAGGACCCCTTTGTATAGACCAGGAATTAGGATTTTTTATGGAAGAGCACCAAGAGTCAATGCCAAAATCTCTTTTTGGCATCTCAAAAAATTTCAAAAAAAATATTAAGACATGAAAAAGGATTTTGTAGTCTCACATGCCAAAAAATACTCTAAGAAAAATAAGAACAAAATTAATATGGTACCAACAATATTCTATATACGAAAAATCCCTTTCCTAGTTTACCTCTTATTTATAATTCAGATCGTATTCGAATTAGGCAAGAGATAATATTATGACTCATCAGCTATTGCCCCCCACTCTTATTGGACCCTCTATCATAACATCAAAAATCACAACCTAAATTCAATTAGGCATGGAGAAATTGGTATGGGTTCAGGAGTGGTGTAGGAGATAAGGATAGAGTCTTAGTTTGACTTGGACTCTTCATTTCTAACTCAATTCTAATCCAAATAAAATTTAGATTGAACACACTAATAAAAATTAAATTAATCCAATTAAAAATTTAAATATCTAATCAAATTTTTAACCCAATTAAGAATTAGCCGAGTCAAAATCTTGATCGAATCAGGATCAAATTTTCTTTGTAATCGAGCTTAATCATATCAAACCCAATTCGAGTTGAATTGAATCTAATTCAATTAGACTTAATCCAAAGCTCTTTGCTTAATCAAATTGAGTTAATTAATAATTTAATTATTAATTAATTATTTAAAAATAGTAGAGTCTTAGTCTCAATGGGACTCTCTCTTAGAGTCCTAGTTCGAGTAGGACTCTTTATCAAAATCACAATCTAATTGGACTCTTGAGCCATCTGATCTGACCAAATCTTCTAATGCATGTGACCCCATAGGTTCGAACCTAAGTCAGTAGCATAGGAATAACTTTTTATATCAATCATTGTAATCATCTAGTAATGATGATCCGACGATCGGATAGGTCGAAGTATTGCAAAGTAACCTTTTAGAACCTACTGGTGTATGGTTACTGTATAATTCATCCCTTTGATCCAAATGCTCAAGGTGACCTAGGATTTAACTATCAATCCTAAATTAGCTGACCATATTATATTTCAACCTTTCAAATCCATCTCATGGATTACCCTGATCAAGGTTTTACTTAATTGAAATATACTGATGCATATCTCTTACTTATTCAGAGAGGTCAATTCCATCTTGACTCACACACCGACTTGATAAGTGCTTGATTGCACTCAATATTCTTCCATCACTAAGTTAGAAACTTAGATGGTTCAGTATTGAAGTACAGTGAGTTGCTTATAAGTCATCGTGGTGGTCTCAGATCGAAAGGACACTTATACCCATATCCTTTACGAGCTATTCTTGATAGTAAAGTGCTCGGTACATGGTCAGGTTTGATGTGAATATACTCCTATATTCCATCTGTATGCCATAACAGTATCTTCACACTCTTTGATTAAGTGGATAACCAACTGATATGGCACACAACGACCTACACTTGATATCACTATTGTCTTAGTTATAGCATATCATTTGATCGTAAATATTTTTAAGGACTTAATGACAAATCCTCTTTTGTCGATTAATTATAGTCCTAAGAACTTCATTACAACATAGAAGTTCAAAGATAGATAATTTGTAATGAAAATACTAAATAACTTTTATTAGTAAAAATTCATATATAATGTACAAGATGAGCACAATCGTCTAACGATTGGCTTTGGGATATATTTTTCAACACCCACACCTATATCCAAGTATGGGGCAGCAACAACCAGCACCCCATCATCTTTTGGTCAGCCTTGAGGAGAGAGAATCTCAATAAAAGTAGACTCTAAAGATCTAATCCAAATATGGGTCAATTAAAATCTAATTTGAACCAATTTCGAATAGGCTGTCAATCTTAAACTATTTAGGATTTAGGATCAAATCTAACTTGAATTTATGAAATCAATTAAGTATAATCTAAAATTAATTAGCACTTAAATCCAATCTCTCATAAATTTTTTGGATCAAAGATCAAATCTCATTCATCTCCGAAATTAAATCTAGATCTCATGTCTACTGCTAGCTAGTCAACTGTTTAATCCCATATGATTCATAACTTAATTCTCAATCAACTTAATTTATTCGTTTAATCAAGTCATGTACTTTCAAATTGAACATATAAACTTAGGTCAATTCTTTCCTTTATCGCTTGACTTTATGTGTGACTCCGTAGATTTGAACACTAAGCTGGTAGCATAGAAATTATTTTCTGTACTAATTGAAGTTACCATCTAGCAATGGTTCCTGATATCTGGATAGATTAAATAATTACAAGGTAATATTCAAGAACCTATGCATATAGTTATCACATAATTCATCCCTTTGATCCTGAATGCTTTAGGACGGTCTAGGGTTAAACTGTCAACTATGAAGGATCATCCACATTGTATTCCAACCTTTCAAATCCATCACATGGATTATCCTAACCAAGATTTTGCTAAATTAAAATTCAGTAATGCATCAGCTTTCATAAGTCAGAGGGATCAATTCCATCTTGATTCACACACAGACTTTACAAGTACTTTACTGTACCCAGTAGCCTTTTGTCACTGCATTAAAAATGCAGGTAGTCCGACACTAAAGCACAATGAGTTGCTTGCAAGTCACTATAGTGATCTTAGGTTTGAGGGACACTTATGCTCATACACTTTGCGAGCTGCTCTTGATGGTAGAGCACTCAGTAGGTGAGTTACTTGTTTAGTAATGATGTACTCCTACATCTCATTTGTATGCCATACCAGTGTCTTCACACTCTTTGGTTAAGAGGACAACCAACCCATATGGCATATAATGATCTTCACTCAATAAACGTCATCATCCTTTAATGATGTATCATTTGATCGTGAACATATTTAAGAACTATACGATAACTTATCCTTTATCGATTACTTCAAAGTTTTAAGAACTTCATTACAACACAAGAGTTCTAGCAAGAAAGATCCAACTTTGTGATGAATGATGTCAAAATAATTTTTATTTATTGATTAATAATTTATATATATATTACAAAATGAGCATAATCATCCAAATGATTGGTTTTAAGATATATTTTCTAACAATTTCCACTTGAACTAAAGCTAATCGGTGTAGTATCTTATACTCATCTTCCACTTATGATCATCGAACTCTTTGATTTCGAGAGCTTTAATGAAGGGGTTGGCTATGTTCTCTTTTTTATCGATTTTCTGAAACTCAACATCACCTCGATTTATGATCTCACATACAAGGTGATAGCGGCATAGAATGTGCTTGGTACGTTGGTATGACTTTGATTCTTTCGCTTGAGCTATGACTCTAGTACTGTCACAATACAGCAGAATAGAGCCATCAACAGAGAATGTAACTCCAAGCTTGATGATGAACTTTTGCAACCATACCACTTTCTTTGCTGTATCGGATGCAACAATGTATTCTGCTTTGCATATAGAATCGACTACAGTATATTGCTTGAAACTCTTCCAGCAAATTGCTCCTCCATTCAAGGTAAATACATAGTCTGACATGCTTCTACTGTCATTATGATCTGACTAAAAATTAAAATCAGTATATCCTATAAGTTTCAAGTCAGTGTCCCTATAAATAAGCTATTGGTCTTTTGTATTTCTCAAATACTTATGGATTATTTTCACAAACTTTCAATAATTTTCATCCAGATCAGACTAATATCTACTCACTACTCATAGTGAATAGGCCACATCTGGTCTCATACATGACATGGTGTATATGATAGACCTCACTACCGAAGCATATGGGATCCTACTCATATGCTTTCTCTTCTGAGGGGTTATCAGACAATCTTTTTTGGAGAGAGTAATTTCATAGCCTATCAACAGATAGTCTTTCTTAAAATTTTTTATGTTGAATCATTTTAACATGGTATCGACATATGTGGATTGAGACAATCCAAGCAACCTTCTAAATCTATCTCTATAGATCTTCATCCCTAAGATGTAGGATACTTTTTTCAAATCCTTCATGGAGAACTGTGATGAGAGCCACAGTATTAGACTTTGTAAAATCGAGATGTCATTTTCTATTAACAGTATATTATCCATATACAGTACAAGAAAGATGACTACAGAATTGTTAGTTCATTTATAGACACAAGGCTCTTCTTTATTCTTAATGAAGCCATACATTTTGATCACCTTCTTAAAATGCATGTTCCAACTCCTAGATGCCTGCTTCAGTCCATAGATGGACCTATTTAGTTTGCACGTCTTAGATTCGTTTGTGAATGTGAACTCTTCAGATTGTATCATATACATCTCTTCTTCCAGCTTTCTATTTAAAAAAGTAGTTTTGACATTCATTTGTTAGATTTCTTAATCTAAGTGTGCTGCTATTGCAAGCATAATCTAGATAGACTTGAGCATTGCCACAGGTGAGAACGTCTCATCATAATCAATATCATAATGCTGACGATAACTCTTGGCAACTAGATGGACTTTATAGATCTTCACTTTTCTATTTGCTCCTCTTTTTCTTTTGAAAATCTACTTGGTTTTATCCCTTCAGGTGGATCCACTAGTGTCCATACACCATTGAGCCTCCATCTTGGATTTCATAATCTTAAGTCATTTCTAGAAGTCGAACCTTTGCATGGTTTTCATATAAGTGATCGGATCCTCATCATTCTCATCTAGTTCGATAGGATCACCATTCCAAATCAAAAAATCATAGTATCTATCCGATTGACATGGTACTCTATCGAATCTCCTTAATGGTGCCTCTACAGGCTTCAAATTTAATTCTTCAATCAAATCTGATTCTATGTGTGCTGATTTTTTTACCTCATGAACTTCATCAAGTTCAATTTTATTGACATTAGTTTCCTCTCCAAAGAACTCCTTTTTCAAAAAGATTGTTCTGTTGCTGATGAACACCTTTTGTTCTTTAGTAAGGTAGAAGTAGTACCCTTTAGTTTTCTTTGGGTACTCTACGAACAAGTATTTATCAGACTTTGGTCCAAGCTTATCTATCTTTAAATGTTTGACATAAGCTGGAGACCCCCAAACCTAAAGGTGTGAGAGTACCGGTCTATGTCCAGTCCATATCTTATATGGAGTTTTATTGACGAACTTGCTCGAAACTTTATTCAGAATATAGCAGGCCATTTCAAGAGCATATCTCCAAAAGAAGATTGGCAGTTTTGCAAATTCCATCATAGATCGAACTATGTCTAACAAGATTTGATTTCTCCTTTCAAACACCCCATTATGTTGTGGTATTCCAGAAGGGATCACTGAGAGAGAATCTCATTCTCCTCTAGATATGTCAGAAAATTACTGATGAGATATTCACCTTCTCGATCTAATGGAAGAGTTTTAATATTCTTTCTAGTCTATTTTTTTACTTCACTATGAAATTATTTGAATATTTCAAATGATTCAAATTTATGCTTCATAAGGTAGACATATCTATACCTTGATAGGTTATCTGTAAATGTAATGAAGTAATAGTATCCTCCTCTAGCAGCTTTGTTTATAAGTCCACATACATCACTATGTATTAGACTTAAAATTTTATTGGCTCATTCATCTTTTTTCTTAAAAGGTGACTTGGTTATTTTACTAAGTAGACATGACTCACAGGTTGGTAATGATTCATAATCATTAATTTCAAAGACATCCTTTTCGATAAACCTATCTATCCTGTTCTTATTCACATGACCTAGCCTACAATGCTAAAGGTAGGAATCACTGATATTATTTAACTTAGGATGTTTGTTCGATGTGTACATTACATCAATAGACTGTGATAATATATATATATATCATATTTTAATTATCCATGTATAATTATAGTATCATTCATAATGATATCATAAAAATCATCCTTTATTAAAAATTTGAAATCAAGTTTAGCCAAAAGGCCTACAAAGATGATATTCATAAAAAAAAAGACAATAATAACACTCATCCAATATGACACTATTAGACTCAAAAATAAGCTGCATAATTCTTGAAGCTAGAATTGGAGCAAGATTTTCATCTCCAACATTCAGGAATCACTCGTCTTCTCTAAATTTTCTATTGACCCGCAGTCTCTATAATGAATTATAAATATTAATCAAACTTTTAATATTTAATACCCAGATAGTAGTATTATAAATAAAAAAATTATAAAGAGTTATCATATAAGTACTTTGTGAAGTAACTGATTATTTGATTCTCTTGTTCTTAGGCTTGTTCGGATCAAGAAAAGCAATATAAGCTGGACAATTCTTTTTTCAATGATCCAGCTTCTTGTAAAAGAAGCATTCTGTCTGACTCTTATCGACTTTCAACTTTTTACTTTGCTTTAGCTTAGGATCAACGACATGATTTTTCTACATCTTTTTTTTTCTCTCTTTGAAGATCGATGATCTGCAGTAATCTTAGCAAACCATAATAGTTTACTGTAGTTTTAGTCATTCTGTAATGACTCAAGAAGGGTGGCTAAGATTTTGGTAGTAAATTAAAGATAGCATCCTTGCCTAACTATTCATGTAATGGAAAGCTAAGTTTACTTAAGCATTCAATCTGCTCGATTATATACAATACATAATTAGTGACTGAAATCCCCTCTCGCATATGGGTGTTGAATACTGTGTAGAAGATTTTATATCTATCTGCATCCTCTGGGATGCTGAAGGACTTATTCAACATTTAAATATTGGAAAATATATCTCAAAGTTAATCATCAGTCTGTTGATGATTGTGCTATTTAATGTAATTATATATAAATTAATTAATAAAATATTTATTTGATAATTTTTATCATAAGCTTGTACATCTTCTATATCGAACATCTGTGTTATGATGAAAGTCTTTAGAATTATTTTAAATCGATAAAGAAGGATTTATCATTTAATCTTTAAATGAGTTTATGACCAAATGATATGCTGTTACTAGGATGATAGACATATCAAGTGTAGGTCATTGTGTACCATATATCATTGATCGTCCTCTTAACCAAGGAGCGTGGAGATGCTGGTATGCCATACAGATAAAACATAGAAGTATATTTCACTAAACATAACCAACTTCGGAGCACTTTGCTATCAAGAGTCACTTTGAAAGGATATGGATATAAGTATCCCTCCGTTCTGAGATCACCATGGTGACTTGCAAGCAACTCACTGTACTTTGGTACCAGACTATCTGAATTTTTAATTTATGATTGGAAGGTTTCTGGATATAGTCAAGAACTTGTGAAGTCAGTGCATGAGTTAAGATGGAATTGACCACTCCAAAAGATTGGAGAGAATGCCTTATGTTTCAATTTAGTAAGATCTTGGCTAGGGCAAACCTTACGAGGAGTCACAGGATTTATTACATTGAGATACATAATAGATATACTATTAAGAGTTGATAGTTTAAACTCTAAGTTATCCTAGCATCAAGGGTCAAAGTGATGAATTATATGATAACTATATCCAAATAGGTTCTTGAGTGTTGCTTTGCTTACATTCGGCCTATCTGGACGTCGGGTACCATTGCTAGATGGTTACTCTGATTGATACAGAAATCAATTTTTATACTATCAGTTTAGGTTCGAACGTATGAGGTCACACACATTAAAAATTTCTCTCCGATCACATGACTAATCTGAAGAATCCCAGTGAACGGAGACTCTAGTGAAGAGTCCCACTGGATGGGGACTCTACTGAAGAGTCCCACAAGACTTAGACTTTATCATTAATAGAGAATTAATTAGTAATTAGATCATCAATTAGCTTAATTTGATTGAGTATTAAAGTCTGGATCAAGTTTGATTGAATTGGATTCAATCAGATCAAGTCTGATTAGGTTATGAGATGACCTAATCGGTAAAAGAGAAATGATCCTGATTTGATCGGATCTATGGCTCAGTTAATTTATTGATTTGATTAAATTTAATTAAAATTATAGGAGTTTAATTAGATTAGATTTATTATATTTTATTTGAATCTAATTAGATTGAGTTTGAAAGAAATTTAATTGGTTAAACCCTAGAGTCCCAAAAGAGTGGGACTCTCTCCCTTGCACCACCCAAATTGTCTCACACCTTTTCTCACCGCATAAAATCAGTTTGTATATGAGAAAAATTAAAAAATTATCCTTCTTTTATCATCCATTAAGGATAAGAATTGGTTGGTTTTGATTTAAATTCAAAATAGTTTGAATTTCAACTTAAAACCTTATCCATATCCTTCCACACGTTGGCTATTTTTGAAGGGGCTCATTGTGTGCGATAAAAGAAAATCTTTCTGATGATTTTTCATATTTAATTTTTTTTGATAAGTCTCTCTTTAAGTCAAATAAGGATAAAAAAAAGTTGGAGTCAAATTGAAATTCAAAATGATTTGAATTGCAACAAACTCCAGCCTTATCCTGTCTTATCTGGTTTGTGCAACAACCATAAAAAGGTCACAATTTTTTATGCCAAACTAAGAGAGCTTTTTACTATGAGATACTAGAAAGAAAGAGGGTTGAAAATCCTTCTTTGGGGCATAAGGATTGGGTGGGTTTCTTCTTTCTTGGCATGAACAAAAGAGGAGACCGATCTCCTCTCGGGTGAGCCACCTAGAACTGTTCTAGAATTTTGGGTGAGAGAAAAATCAAAGAGAAGAGAGTTTTCATCATACTTTTTTCCACCATCCAATATCCTCTTTGATCTATCTTCGATATCAAAAAAATTTGAGGTAATCAAAGGAAGAGATCAATTTAGATCTACCATCAGAAGCTGACTGTGCGAGCTAGCACTCTCACGGAGGGTTGATCGGTCCAAGGACTTCGTATGGCCCATCTATAGAGGTCAGACGATTGTGTAGCTATGAACGACTAGAGAGGACTTTCAGATCTATGTTCTCAATTGTAGAGACCGACTATCCATGCTCAGGTATTGGGTTTGGAACCCTAAAAGTGGTAGATTAGATCTATCACTAACTGCTATTCATGTTCAAACGCTTGTAATATTAGATTCAGATTTTTATGTATATAAATTTATATTATACATCTATTTATAGAAATTTTAAGAATAAATTTTATACATATATTTATAGATTAAATAGTTTAATTTAAGATTCTTCTGTTGAAAATTTTGAAATGCATGCGTGAAATCCCTGCGCGATCCTACAGTGGTATTAGGGCCAGGTTGCTTATAATATAAATTTATACTTGCATATAACCTGATATTACATGCATTTAGATCTATAATTTAATTTATATTAGATCTGATATATGATATTTAGATCTAAAATTAATTATAGATCTGATCGCACAAACTGATATAAAGTTGTCCTGCTGTAAGGTTTATCCCTTACAGTGCAAAGGTTGTCCTAGTTTGTGCTGATCTTTATATAATCTGATTTTAATTATTTATATTAGATCTAAATAATTAATTTAGTATCTGAGTAATATAGTAATCTGATTAGATAGATCCTCATAGCCATCCGATCATAGGAGAAATTAGGGTATCATAACTCTATTTGCCTATTCGATGGGATCTCCTATGGTATGTAGGGTGCTGCACGATCTTTTTCATGATGATGAATAATAAAAAAAATTTTAAAATTTTATTTTAGATCTAAAATAATATATATTAGATCTAAAATTAATATTTTGATCATTAGATAATTGATTATAAAAATATTTTATAAAATTAAAAATTATTTTCAAATACCAAATCTGAATCGATGTCAGTACAAAACTTAATTGAGAATTAAGTGATCTAGATTTGAGAATCAAAGATCTAAGGTATTAATTTTATAATTCAGGGTTAATGGGTAAGCTCGAGTCAAGTCCATTTAACTGGGTTAGACCTAGGGTTAGAAATCATTGATAATGGATCATGTTAGTTGTTGGGTATAAAATACCCCCCCAGCCGAAGTTCATGTCAGGAGTGACCCTCTGGGGATTTTACAGACGTCCGACATTCGGCGACATCTTTCCGAACCTCTCTGGCGGCCGAGTCTCCGCAATGTTCCCGAGTTCTGCCGACGGATAAACCCCCACCAGTGTCGGCTGGATTCTCCACGACGGACGGACTCCATCCAAGTTTCTGCGGTGGTCGACCACCTTCTAAACTTCATCCGGGCTCCTACGGGAGCCGGACTTCTTCTCCAATTGTAGGTGGACTTCATCCGGGCTCCTACGGGAGCCGAACTTCTTCTCCAACTACAGGCAGACTTCATCCGGACTCCTACGGGAGCCGGACTTCTTCTCCAACTGCAGGTCGACTTCATTTGGGCTCCTACGGGAGCCGGACTTCTTCTCCAACTGTAGGTGGACTTCATCCGGGCTCTTATGGGAGCCGGACTTCTTCTCCAACTGCAGGCAGACTTCATCCGGGCTCCTACGGGAGCCGGACTTCTTCTCCAACTGCAGGTCGACTTCATCCGGGCTCCTACAGGAGCTGGACTTCTTCTCCAACCACAGGCAGACTTCATCCGGGCTCCTATGGGAGCTGGACTTCTTCTCCAACTGCAGGTCAACTTCATCCGGTCTCCTACGGGAGCCGGACTTCTTCTCCAACTGTAGGCAGACTTCATCCGGGCTCCTATGGGAGCCGAACTTCTTCTCCAACCGTAGGTCGACTTCATCCGGGCTCCTACGGGAGCCGGACTTCTTGTCCAACTGCAGGTGGACTTCATCCGGGCACCTACAGGAGCCGGACTTCTTCTCCAACTGCAGGCAGACTTCATCCGGGCTCCTACGGGAGCCAAACTTCTTCTCCAACTGCAGGTCGACTTCATCCGAGCTCCTACGGGAGCCGGACTTCTTCTCCAACCGCAGGCAGACTTCATCCGGGCTCCTACGGGAGCCGAACTTCTTCTCCAACTGCAGGTCGACTTCATCCGGGCTCCTACGGGAGCCGAACTTCTTCTCCAACTGCAGGCAGACTTCATCCGGGCTCCTACGGGAGCCGAACTTCTTCTCCAACCGCAGGCAGACTTCATCCGGGCTCCTACGGGAGCCGGACTTCTTCTCCAACTGCAGGCAGACTTCATCCGAGCTCCTACGGGAGCCGGACTTCTTCTCCAACTGCAGGTGGACTTCATTCGAGCTCCTACGGGAGCCGGACTTCTCCAACTGCAGGCAGACTTCATTCAAACTCCTACGGGAGCTGGACTTCTTCTCCAACTGCAGGTCGACTTCATCCGGTCTCCTACGGGAGCCGGACTTCTTCTCCAACCGCAGGCAGACTTCATCCGGGCTCCTACGGGAGTCGGACTTCTTCTCCAACTGCAGGCAGACTTCATTTGGGTTCCTACGGGAGCCGGACTTCTTCTCCTACTGCAGGTGGACTTTATTTGGGGTCCTACGGGAGCCAGACTTCTTCTCCAACTGCAGGCAGACTTCATCCGGGCTCCTACGGGAGTCGGACTTCTTCAGCAACTGTAGGCAGACTTCATCCGAGCTCCTACGGGAGCCAGACTTCTGCCCTGAACTTCTGTTGCAGGTAGACCTTATCCGAACTCCTACAAAAGCCAGACTCTAAGCTTCTACCGCAGGCTTCAACTGAGTTTCCTCGACAGATGAACCCCATCCTGGCTTCTATGGAGATCGGACCCTGACCGAACTTCTGTAGCGGACAGGTTTCGAACGAACTCCTACGACAAATGGACTCCAGCAGTCGGACCCCTCTAGCGGATGAACCTCTTTAGCGCCATCCGACACCCACTGCCGGTCGATCCTCTGCCAAATTCTGCGTGAAACCGAACTTCTTCTACGGAAAGCCTCTGACCGAGCCCCTACCGCAAATGGCCCTCGCCTACAGTATTAGCACCCAAAGCACCCAACGGTAGAAGGCTCGCCAGCAACATCCGAGCTCCTTTCAGACGGATAGCAGCCTATCTCCGCCAGATACCTCAACCGAGCTTCAGCCGACAGGCCTGCTCCACTTCCTGCGGCCACCGTAATGGCCACGACTCTGCTCCACTTCCTGCGGCCACAGTAATGGCCACAACTCTGCTATGCTTCCTGCGACAGATTTCATGCGGCGCCACTACTCTCTGGCAAGTCACGACAACGGACACTGATTTACTCCCCGCAATAGGCTCCACGTGGCAGGCCATGGTGATAGCCACGACTCCACTCCACTACTCTTCATAATAAACTCCTCCTGGCCTTGAGCGGCCTACGATCAGGCGGTTATAAACATCGCTGTCAGCCTGTTGCACCCTCCGCCTATAAAAAGGGGACTCCAGATACATTATTCTCTAAGCCCTAATTTTTATCCTAAAACTCTGCTAAAATTTTCATTCGAGCACTCCATTCTTGTTGAGGCAGAGAACTGACTTGAGCATCGGAGGGTCTTGTCGGAGCACCCCCAACTCTGGTTTAGACTTTCTTTGCAGGTCCCGATGACGACCGCGACTCCCTCGACTCCAGCTTCTCCGACGCCAGTGGATTTTTGCACCAACAGGATTGGCGCTAGAGGAAGGGGCCGCGTGTCTTCGCAGTACCCTTGTTCTTAAAGGAGCACTCAACGGGACCACCTCCGGTCATCTTCTCCGACATCTCCTCTTCCGGTTGCCTGCCTGATCTCCACCTGATGCCTCCTCGAAGGGCATCCTCCAGGTGGTCAACGGCCTCCGCGGTCAGATCTCAGTGAGCTCCGCAAGCCCCAGCCTCATCTCTGGTTTTCCAGGCTCCTCCTCCTCCGATGATGGCAGTCGGCATGGAGCAATTTGACCTGCTAGTTCAATAGGTCAGAGGTCTCACAGAAGTAGTGCAGGCCATGCAGCAGCAGCCGCAGCAGTCGCAGGCATCGGTGCGGCTGGAAAGAACATCACCGGAGTTTCAGAATCCGACGATCGGACAGGCCACATGGGTCTGCCGCCCTGTCCTCCCCAGAAAAGAAAAACAAAAGGCAGAGAGTCCTCCGTCCGATCATGATTCAACCTCCGAAGAATCCCTGCCTCCGCTCCACCAGAAAACCCTCGGGGCCCGCAATCGAGAGGACCTCTTGGATCAGAGATTCCAGGAGATGGATCGACGGATCGAAGAGCTCCGCGGTGCTCCCACTGCTTACGGTGAGGACATCTACACTGATCCTTCTTTCTCTCAAATGATCATGCAGGAACCAATCCTGTCGAACTTCAAGTTCCCCCAATTTGAGAGCTACGACGGGACCTCAGATCCGGTCGACCACCAAGAGGCCTTCCGGACCATGATGCTGCTCCATGGCACGCCAGATGCCATCTTGTGTCGAGCTTTCCCGTCTACCTTGAAGGGAGCAGCAAGGAATTGGTACTCGGCATGGAAGCCGGGTACAATCTTCTTCTTTGACCAAATGAGTCACCAGTTCGTGGCTCATTTCGTTAGCAGCCGGTGCCTCCGATGAGGTTTGGAGTTCCTCATCAACATCAAGCAGAAGGAGGGAGAATCCATCCGAGCCTACATTAACCGCTTCAACGTCGCCGCCTTGGAGGTCCGAAACCTGGACCAATCGGTTGCAATGGCTGCCTTAAAGAGCGGCCTTCAAAAGAACGACCTCCTCTTCTCCCTGGAAAAGAAGTATCTCAAAGACTTTGCCGATCTGCTGGCTCGGGCCGAAGGGTATGCCCGAGTGGAGGAAGCCTTCAAGCTGAAGGACGAGGAAGCTGCAAAGGAACAGCAGGCGGGTGACTCCGGCAAGCCCGCAGTTGAAAGAGGGCTGGGTGGAGCCCGACCACGTTCTCGGACTCCTCCCGGGCACAAGCGCGCCCAGACTCCTCCTCGAGCATGCAGGCAGAGAAGCCCAGACCGTAGGGTTCGGCGGGGCTCTCCCTTAGGAAGGTTCCGCAACTATGCCCCCCTCAACGCATTGAAAACCCAGGTGCTGATGGAGGTCAGAGAGCAGCTCCCAAGGCCAGAAAGGATGCGCACACACCTCGGGAAGCACAATCCCAACAAGTTCTGCCTCTACCATCATGACCACGGCCACGAAACAGAGGAATGCATTCAGCTCCGAGACGAGATCGAGGAGCTCATCAGACGAGGTCGGCTCGATAGGTTCATCCGACGCCGGCCTGAGGGTAGAGAGGATCGGCCAAGGGCCCCGCCACAACCTGAGCCGTCGAGGAGGGAAGAGCAGCCCAGAGATCGACCTCCAATTGGGATCATCAACTCCATCTCTGGAGGATCCTAACGGGGAGCGGACCTTCTACAGCCATGAGATTTGAAAAACCTGTAAATGTATTATGAATGACTTTACTTTAAATCAAAATTCCTTTTGGATTTGCATATTTTTCCTTTTTGGCATGGACCCATAACAACAGGGGATAACCCCTTCAGACAACGAAAATAAAGTCGTGTTAGGAACAGGAGGAAAATCTCACCCTAACATGAGCAAAGTCGAAGGCCCGATTCTCCTTAGATCGGATGGGGGGAGAGGCCCGGCAACGCCCATATAAGCCCCCACAGCCCTGTTAGGGACCGGAGGAGAACCTCGCCCTAACATGAACAAAGTCGAAGGCCCGGTTGCTTTTAGATCGAATGGGGGGAGAGGCCCTGCAACGTCCATATGTGCCCCCACAGCCCTGTTAGGGACAGGAGGAGAACCTCACCCTAACATGAGCAAAGTCGAAGGCCCGGTTGCTTTTAGACCGGATGGGGGGAGAGGCCCTGCAACGCCCATATGTGCCCCCACAGCCCTGTTAGGGACAGGAGGAGAACCTCACCCTAACATGAGCAAAGTCGAAGGCCCGATTCTCCTTAGATCGGATGGGGGAAGAGGCTCTGCAACGCCCAAATGTGCCCCCACAGCCCTATTAGGGACAGGAGGAGAACCTCGCCCTAACATGAGCAAAGTCGAAGACCCGGTTACTTTTAGACCGGATGGGGGGAGAGGCCCTACAACGCCCATGTGTGCCCCCACAGCCCTATTAGGAACAGGAGGAGAACCTCGTCCTAACCTGAGCTGAAATCGACTATAACAGGAATAAGAGGAGAACCTCGTCCTAATGCCGACTAAGATCTGATCATTCAAGATCTGATAAGGAAAAAGAGAATCCTCTCGATGGCCCCTCTACGCTCCCACGGCCCCGTAAAGAGTTAGGGAGAACCCTTGCTTAAAAAAGGAGGGGGATGAGAAAAAAAAATGATGGACTACACCAGTGCAAAATGGAAGCCAAACTATACCAAAGACACAAAGGACTTCATCCCCGTGAAGACGGAGAGAGATAAAGAGAGATCTACGGTCATGAACGAAAGGGCAAATCAACACGACTATGGCTGGAAACCTTCAAACGATGTCGACGCCGAACAAATCAAAAGACACAAGAAATTTGGTAATGATGACCTAATACAAAAATGAACAAAGAACCTTCGGACAACATCGACATCGAACGAGGCAAAAATGAAAGAAGTCCGACGGACGATAATTTGACACAACACGCAGGCAAGGTAACCAAAAAATCTCCTTTTCATTTCATTAGCAAGGTATGCATTATAGAGCCCAGAAGGCCCAACAAAAAAAGAGGAGAGACAAACGACAAGAGCAGAAAAAGAAGACGTATAGAAAGATGAAAGGCAAAAAGAGCCCTAAGGGCGCCCGACTTCTTTCGACTTCAAACTTTCGACTTCGACCCTCATCAGGGAGTGCCTTAAGCTTTTAACTTCTTCTTCCAATTCTTTCTCCCTCATGAGCACCTCTATATACCTCCGATGAGACCGTTGGCTTTCATTCTCTGTCTCTCGAAGCCTTTTTCTCAGGACCTCAGACTCCGCCTCCGCGTCCTTGACCGCCTGTTGCTCGTATACCAACTGGATCTTCAACTACTGTAGCTCGGTCCTCCCCTCCCTAAGGGCGATGGATAGCTCTTCTATGGTTCCCCTCAGGGATTGAAGTTCGTCGGGGTCCCGAACAGGGATGAACTGGGCCCCTTCAGATAGCTGCCTTTGGAGGTGGGCAACCTCGTCGGTCGCCATCCTGAGCTTCCTCCTGTAGTCGTCCACCTGCTTGCACTAGCCGGCCCGGTATGCATGGTAGTTCGCCTCGGCATCCTGGAGCTGCTGCTGAAGGTTGGAGAACTTCTTCGATCATTCTTGATCGTGGTCAGCCCGGATCGAAAGCCAGGACGAACTTCCTTCCAGCTGGCCGATCTTCTCCCGTGCAGCTGACAGCTCCACTTCAAGAGAGCTAATCTTGGAAGCCTGAGCCCAGGATCGATCGCTGGCGTGCTTCTTATGTTCCTCGAGCTCCTTCTCGAAGTTTGCCTTCCTCTGGCTATAATCCATGATCCCTTTCATGTGGAGGTTCCGAAAGTGGGTGGCCTCCGCAGTGGCCTCTGCATGGCCCTCCCTCAGCCTGCGAAGTTCGTCCTCCATTTTTCTTGACTTTTCTGTTAAATGACGGACTTTCTTCCTCAGATGTCAAATCATGGACCTCAGCGAAACTTCCTGTGGCACGAAAAGCACTTCGACAGGATACTACCATCGGGAGATAAAAGTGTCAAGGCACGGCTCATTGCAGAAAGAAAAAAGAAAAAGAAAGGAAGTTCCCCAGAAGGAGGAGCTCAATTTTATTGATTGAATGTCTCTTAAAGACAAAGGAAAAAAGAAAAATCGCAGTGAAAGAAAAATACAAGGTTAGAGGTCTCAGACCTCCGAAGTAGGAGTTGGGGAGCTCGGTGTTCTCGGAAGGGGGGCTGTGGTGGCAGCGGCAGTAGGAGATGGCCCGGCTTCATCTTCAGATGCCTCATCTAAGAAGCTGAAGTCGAGCTCGAAAAATTTCTTGACCATCTTCTCTTGGTAGAGCTCGAATCCTTTGATGAATGCGTCTTGGCCGAACTTGACGTTCAGGTTCCTCATTTCAGCGGAGGCCTTGAACTCTTCCACCGCTTGGCCCCTGGCCTCCGAGATCAGAATCAAAATTTGCTCCGTCAAATTTGCGACCTCGGCCTCCACCTTCCTCACCATCTCCTCCGAGGCTCGCTTTTCTTTCTTAAGTGCCTCTTGGAGGTTGGCTACCTCGATGGCCTTTTCCTTGAGGCGGGCGGCCTCGGCCCTGCGACCCTCTTCCACCTGGATAGCATCCCTCCTCGCCTTGTTCGCTGCCTCGATGTAGGCGAGGAGCTGATGCCCGGTCTGCAAGGGCGGCCAGGAGGTCAGAATGAAAGTTGAGAAGTTAATTGAATGAAGGAGCAAGGGGAAGGAGGAAAGTGAATCTGCTTACCTCGAGAAAGGACCCTAGAGAGTCCCAAACCCGCTGTTCGGGGTCGGCACGAACGATCCTCTGGACGACTTCGGGCAGGACGCATCCGTCGACCAGTCATTTTATCAGATCCCTGTCGTTAAAGGGATTCTCCATCGGCTCTTCCTCGGAGTCGTGGGATTCTTCTCTGGTGGCTCGGTGGCCGCTGATCCTGTGGGCCACCGTCTTCTTTCTCCTCCCCCTCTCAACCCCTGGCACCACCTCGGAGCGGGCCCCCGAAGCGGGGACCTTGACAGGAGAACTCCTCGGAGAGGCTCGGGGAGCTGGAGGCTCGGCGTCTGAAGGAACATCGACAGTGGGGGCTACCTGGGTAGGCGTGGCCGAGCTCGTCTCCTCCGCCCTGGCCTTCTTTGATGACCCAAAGGCCGCATCACCTTTTCTTTTGTGAACCCTGAGGCCCCTGGCAAGCATCCGTGCTGCTTCAGCATCCATTTCTAAAAAAAAAGAAAGAGAAAAAAGGGAAAAGAGAGAAAAAGAGATCAGCGATGGGGTGAAAAAGGAAGGGGTGACGCACAGTCAAAAAAAAAAAGAGAAGGAGAAAAGAAGAAGAGAGGAAAGATGGAATACTCGCAGGATCCAAGGGACTAAAGCCGATGTTGAACAGAAACTGCTCCTTCAAAAGGTTGGGAAGGGAAGGAGTTGGATAACTAAGAAGCTTCTGGGTGGCCTGAAGGTCGTCTTCCTCTAGGCTAGGAGCCCGACGGACAGAGTCCCTCAGGGAGCCCCAAGGGGGTAATCCCTGCTCTAGGGTCGGACATTGGACATAGAGGTACTTTCCCTTCCAGTTATGGATAGAAGAGGGGGCACCTTTTAGCAACCCCTTCTTGCCGAACTGAGGGGAGAAGTACCACCAGTCCTTTGCTGAGGGGTGGTGCTTGAAGGTATAAAAATGCCTAAACAAAGAAAGAGATGGCTGAACTTCGACTACGTGGCAAAGGGAGAGGAACCCTATCAAAAATCTAAAGGAATTCGGTGCGACGGAAGCTAAAAAAATATCTAGAAAATGGAAAAGGGCGACAACAAAGGGTAGAAGCGGAAGCCGGAGCCCAGCACGGAAGGCCTCCTAGTACAGGTAGAAATGTCCAGGTGGGGGGGTGCAGGCCCGGTCGGCGGAACCGGAAAGCTCCAGCTCGTACTCCGGAGGAACTCCATACTGAACCTTTATCAGTAGAAGTTCATCCGGAGTCAGAGAACAGGGAATGGCGCCCGACGCAAAAACCGAACGGGGCCCAGCCCTAGATGTGGGTTCGTCTACATCACGAGGGTTCTGGGAGACTGAGGTAGACGAGCTCCTGGAGCCGCTAGGGGCGGAGGTACCAGAAGACATTTTAAGCAAGAACCCTAAAAATCCCAAAGAGATCAGGCGAAATCAGAGCCGAAGGGTTCGTGGGAGACCTAACAAGAAGAATGCGGCAGAAGGAAAATGGAGAAGGGGCACCTAGATGGCAAGAGAAGGGACGAAGGTTCCGGGACTAACCTAAATCGCTCCGAAGGATGCAGGGGCGCAGGGACAGAGATGACTCGAAGAACACCTAGGGCCAAAGCAGACACCAAGGAAGGTCAGAGCTCTCGGGGAGAAGGTGGGCGCCAACAGGACTTTCAGGCAGAATGAAACTCCTGAAGGTGGAAAGGCGGGTTTAAATAGACCCTGGGATCCGACGCTATAATGATCGCAGATCCCCCCAGGCCAACCCATGTTCGCCACGTGTCCCACTCGCCACGGCAGGCAGCTAAAAGTGGCTGACAGCTGACAAAGCCATTACTGCGCCGTAGCTGGGACAACGCTCCAGCGAGAATTTTGAAAGGTCTCTTCGGATCACCCCGATTTGAAAAGACTCCAGCATGCGCCTGTTAAATAACTGGATTTTCGAGGGTGGTCGTGCGCAGGATTCAAGGGGACAACTTCGGCTGTAAAAATTTTTCTGTACTTCCTTCATTCGAAACTCAAACTCGAAAGTAGGGAGACTGGTATTGGGTATAAAATACCCCCCCAGCTGAAGTTCATGTTAGGAGTGACCCTCCGGGGATTTTACCGACGTCCGACCTTCAGCGACATCTTTCCGAACCTCTCCAGCGGCCGAGTCTCTGCAACGTTCCCGAGTTCTGCCGACGGATAAACCCCCACCAGTGTCGGCTAGATTCTCCGTGACGGACGGACTCCATCCAAGTTTTCGCGGTGGTCGACCACCTTCTAGACTTCATCCGGGCTCCTACGGGAGCCAGACTTCTTCTCCAACTGCAGGTGGACTTCATCCGGGCTCCTATGGGAGCCGGACTTCTTCTCCAACTACACGCAGACTTCATCCGGGCTCCTACGGGAGTCGGACTTCTTCTCCAACTACAAGTCGACTTCATCCGAGCTCCTACGGGAGCCGGACTTCTTCTCCAACTACAGGCAGACTTCATCCGGGCTCCTACAGGAGCTGGACTTCTTCTCCAACTGCAGGTCGACTTCATCCGGGCTCCTACGGGAGTCGGACCTCTTCTCCAACCGCAGGCAGACTTCATCCGGGGGCTCCTACGGGAGCCGGACTTCTTCTCCAACTGCAAGTCGACTTCATCTGGGCTCTTACGAGAGCCGGACTTCTTCTCCAACTGCAGGCATACTTCATCCGGGCTCCTACGGGAGCCGGACTTCTTCTCCAACCACAGGTCAACTTCATCCGGGCTCCTACAAGAGCCGGACTTCTTCTCCAACTGTAGGTGGACTTCATCCGGGCTCCTACAGGAGCCGAACTTCTTCTCCAACTACAGGCAGACTTCATCCGGGCTCCTACGGGAGCCGGACTTCTTCTCCAACTATAGGTCGACTTCATCCGGGCTCCTATGGGAGCCGGACTTCTTCTCTAACCGCAGGCAGACTTCATCCGGGCTCCTACGGGAGCCGGACTTCTTCTCCAACTGCAGGTCGACTTCATCCGGGCTCCTACGGGAGCCGAACTTCTTCTCCAACTGCAGGCAGACTTCATCCGGGCTCCTACGGGAGTCAGACTTCTTCTCCAACCACAAGCAGACTTCATCCGGGCTCCTACAGAAGCCGGACTTCTTCTCCAACTGCAGGCAGACTTCATCCGGGCTCCTACAGGAGCCAGACTTCTTCTTCAACTGTAGGTGGACTTCATCCGGGCTCCTACGGGAGCCGAACTTCTTCTCCAACTGCAGGCAGACTTCATCCGAGCTCCTACGGGAGCCGGAGTTCTTCTCCAACTGTAGGTCGACTTCATCCGGGCTCCTACGGGAACTGGACTTCTTCTCCAACTACAGGCAGACTTCATCTGGGCTCCTATGGGAGCCAGACTTCTTCTCCAACTACAGGCAGACTTCATCCGATTTCCTACGGGAGTCGGACTTCTTCTCCAACTGCAGGTGGACTTCATCCGGGCTCCTACGGGAGCCGGATTTCTTCTCCAACTGCAGGCAGACTTCATTCGAGCTCCTACGGGAGCCGGACTTCCGCCCTAAACTCCTGTTTTAGGTAGACCTCATCCGAACTCCTACAAGAGCCAGACTCTGAGCTTCTACCACAGGCTTCGGCTGAGTTTTTTCGACAGATGAACCCCATCCTGGCTTCTATGGAGATCGAACCCTGACCGAACTTCTGTAGCGGACAGGTTTCGGATGAACTCCTATGACACATGGACTCCAGCAGTCGGACCCCTCTAGCGGATGAACCTCTTCAGCGCCATCCGACACCCACCACCGGTCGACCCTCTATCGAATTCTGTGAGAAATCGAACTTCTTCTACGAAAAGCCTCTGACCGAGCCCCTACCGCAAATGGCCCTCACCTACAGTATTAGTGCCCAAAGCACCCAATGGTAGAAGGCTTGCCAGCAACATCCGAGTTCCTCTCAGATGGATAGTAGCCTATCTCCATCAGATACCTCAATCGAGCTTCAGCGGACAGGCCTGCTCCACTTCCTGCAGCCACCGTAACGGCCACGACTCTGCTCCACTTCCTGCGGCTACAGTAATGGTCATGATTCTGCTCTGCTTCCTACGACAGATTTCACGCGGCGTCACTACTCTCTGGCAAGTCGCGACAACGGACACTGATCCACTCCCCGCAACAGGCTCCATGTGGCAGGCCACGGTGATAGCCACGACTCCACTCCACTACTCTTCATAATAAACTCCTTCTGACCCCGAGCGGCCCACGACCAGACAGTTACAAACGTCGCTGTCAGCCTGTTGCACCCTTCGCCTATAAAAAGGGGACTCCAGATACGTTATTCTCTAAGCCCTAATTTCTATCCTGAAACTCTGCTAAAATTTTCGTTCGAGCACTCCATTCTTGTTGAGGCAGAGAACTGACTTGAGTGTCGGAGGGTCTTGCCGGAGTACCCCCAACTCCGATTTAGACTTTCTTTGCAGGTCCCGACGGCGACCGTGACTCCCTCGACTCCAGCTTCTCCGACGCCGACGAATTTTTGCACCAACATTAGTAATTGATCAAATCTAATTAAAAATTAATTTTGATTGGGTCAATTTCTTCTCTTGATCAATTTTAATAGTTGTAGTTGGTCAAGTCCATGTCTTTGATTAAACCAATATGGACTTTGATCGTAGCTCCGTGGTTGAACCTAAGTCTATAAGTTGATCAAATTTAAAATGACTAATTAGTTGGTGTCTAAGTTAAGTATGGCAGCTTTGATCGGTGGTCATTAATTGGAAGCTATTTGCATAGATTGAATCTATGTCAAGTTAATGGCATATCTCTCCCATCGATCTTACTTACTTGGCCAGCATGATGAATCATATTTTAATTAGATCACTTAATGATTGGGGTTGACCCATGCTAACTAGAAAATCAATATGACTGATTTAGGTGTCCCTAGTTTAACTTGTCTTGAGTTCTCTTTATGACTTGATGAAGTCAGTGGGAGGATTTATGATTGGTTGGCTGGACCAGCTTATGCCTGATCTTCTTTAATCTAACTTGGTGAAGTCAGTGGGAGGATTAAGATTAACTGATCAAGTTTCTTCTCATCTCTCAATTCAACCAATTAAATCTTCTAAAATTATTAGATCTCTAAAATAAAATAGTTATGGTGATAACTAGATCATAGCCTCTCATTAAGTTGGATGATAATGAGTCCAATAGTTTACATGATCATTGGAGTTGCCATATGCCTAATGCTCATCTGGCTGTCAGAATTATCATTCACAATATGTGGATTTAGTTGTATCTTTTTGATGATGGTCAGGTTGGTTGAGCCACACTTAGGCTTGATTACACGTTTGTTGGATGCACTAAATTCTAGCATGTTAATGGTTGGATCTAACCAGAACTTTAAGTGGAGGCACCACACACCTGTTGAAGAGGTGCCTGGGGCAAAATTGAATGCTAGAAATTATTTTGTGAAATAATTGGTTAAGAACCTATCCATTGGTGCACAAGGGTTAGCCAAGCCATACTCGGGCCCATGTGCAGTCTATGTGGATTCTAGTGTCCACTAAAGAATTAGTGTAATTTTTTGAATTGAAGGTAGAGGCAATCCATTTGAATAAAATAGTGAGAGAATTTTTAGACTAAAAATCATATCTTTAGGCTTAATTAATTCATATACTAATTAGATTTTGATTTTTTTTTGTAGTTATGGCCACCACCTTGTCGCTTCGATCACTATTAGATAGTGATAAATTGATGGGATCAAATTTTGATAGCTGGTATCAAAAGCTTAAAATAGTCCTGGAGTATGAATGGATCTTGTATGTATTGACAGATTCGGCACCCGAGGAGCCAGCTCCGAATGTGCGTAGCACGGTCAGAGACATTTATCAAAACTGGCTCAACGATCGAACTACGGTTCGTTGCATTATGCTGATGGCAATGAATGATAAGTTCAACCATCATTTTGAGAATGCTCAACCACAGAATATGTTATAAATATTGAACGAGTCTTTTGACACACTCGACAATATTGAGAGGTACAAAATTAGTTGTGCCATCTTCAATACTCGAATGAGGGAAGGAACGTCAATCACCGATCATATACTGTACATAATCGAAATGATTGAACATTTAAGCAAGCTTGACTTTTTCCTACATGAGTAGTTGGAGAAAGATGCCATTTTGAACTCTCTGTCCAAGTCCTACCTCCCTTTTCTTACTTATTTTCGAATGATAAAGCCTATGGTCAATTATCATAGTTTGCTGGGATTGCTGCAGAACTTTGAGAAGGATCACCAGCTCCAAATGAAGTTGGTGAATGTAGTGGGAAGGTCTTCTTCTGGACGTCAACCTTTTAAGAAAGGAAAAAAAAAAAGAAGAACAAGAAAAGGATGCAAAGTGCTGGGGCACCCAAACTCAGCCAGACCAAAAAACCCAAGTCCAATTAGCGTTAGGTAGAATGCTTCTATTACAAGAAGAAGGGGCACTGAAAGAGAAACTATCCTCAGTATATTGCCTCCTTAGATCCAAATAGGTCGAGAAAGAGGTAAGTTATTGCTGCACAAGATAATTATATGATAACACCTTGTAATTTTTCAATTTGTAATTCTACTACCTGGTTATTAGATACCGAAAGTTCTTTTAATATTTGCAATTCGTTGTAGGGTCTGCAGGTCAGTAAAAGATTTGAAGATGATGAAAAATTTCTCAATATTGGAGATGGATGATCAGTTCCAGTTCTAGCATTGGAAATTATTAAGCTTGTATTCAAGTCGAATATAATTATTCTTAGTGAATGTCACTTTTGTCTTTCTTTTTTTTATTGAACATTATTTTTGTAAGCCTCTTGGCCATGAATGATTATGAAATTTTAATAAAAAAGATAATTTTAATATCATTATGAATGGTGTTAATGTGATGAATGGACAGCTAAACAATGGTATTTACATATTGTCACAACCTGCTAGTGTAATGTACATGTCCAAAAATACCCTAGAATTAGTGATGTCTTCAATATCTATCTTTGGCACTGTAGGTTAGGTCATGTTAACAAGAACAGAATAAATATATTGACACAAAAGAGAATTTTCAAAGTTAGTGATTGTGAATCACTTCCAACCAGTGAGTCTTGTCTTCTTGAAAAAATGATCAAATCATCTTTTACTAGAAAAGATGAGCGAGCTAGTGAAGTTCTAAGTCTCATATATACTGATATATGTGGCTTGATGAACATCAGTGCCAAAGGTGAATATTATTATTTTATTACTTTTACAGATGATCTATCGAGGTATGAGCATGTTTACTTAATGATGCATAAGTCAGAATAGTTTGAAATATTCAAATGATTTCATAATGAAGTAGAAAAATAAACTGGAAAGAGTATTAAAACTTTTCAATCTGATTGAAGAGGAGAATACCTCTCTAGTGAATTTCTGACATACTTAAAAGAGAATGAGATTCTCTCACAATGGACTCCTCCTAAAACATCACAGCATAATGGTGTATCGAAAAGAAAAAATCGAATCTTGTTCGATATGGTTCGATCCATGATGAGCTTTGCAAGTCTGTCGATATCTTTTTGGAGATATGCACTCGAGTCAGCTTATTATATTTTAAATAAAATTTTGAGTAAGTTTATAAGTAAAATATCACATGAGATGTGGACAAGACATAAGCCAGCACTCTCTCACCTTAGGATTTGAAGATATCCGGCTTATATCAAACATCTAAAAACTGACAAGCTTGGATCTCAGTCTGACAAGTGTCTATTTGTAAGATATCCAAAAGAGATCAAGAGATATTACTTCTACCTTACTGATGAACAGAATGTGTTCGTCAGTAATAGGACAGTCTTTCTAGAAAAGAAGTTCCTTGAAGAAGAAACTAATGCCTCAAAGATTGAACTTGATGAAGTTCGATCAGTAGAAGAATCGATACAATCTAGTAAACTCATTGAGTTGGACTTGATTAGATTAGATCTGGAACCTATTGTAGAAATATCTTGAAGGAGATCTAGTAGAGTACCGCGTCAATCAGATAGATACTACTGTTTCTTAGTCCAAAATGATAATCCAGTTGAACTCGATGAGAACAATTAGGATCCGATCACCTATATGGATGTGATGCAGAGGTCTGACTCTGCTAAGTGGCTGGAAGCCATGAAATTCGAAATGGAGTCCATAAAAGTCAACAATGTATGGACATTGGTAGACTCATCTATAGGGGTAAAATCTATAGGGTGTAAGTGGGTCTTCAAAAGGAAGAGGAGCGTAGACAGGAAGGTGAAGATCTATAAAGTCTGTCTAGTTGTCAAGGATTATCGTCAGCATTATGGTATTGACTGTGACTAGATATTTTCTCCTGTGGCGATGCTCAAGTCTATTCGGATCATGCTTATGATAGCAGCACATCTGGACTATGAAATCTGACAAATGGATGTGAAAATAGTCTTCCTAAATGGAGAGCTAAAAGAAGAGGTGTATATGATACAACCTGAAGGTTTTATATCTACAAATGAGTCAAAGGTGTGCAAGCTTTAGAGATTCATTTATGGACTTAGGTAGACATCTCGAAGTTGGAACATGCATTTTGATAAAATGATCAGAACGTATAGCTTCATTAAGAATGGAGAAGAACCTTGCATATACAAATGGGTTAATAACTCGATAATAGTATTTTTTATTTTGTATGTAGATGATATTCTCTTAATCGAGAATGACATCCATGCATTATAAGGAATAAAAGTTTGATTGTCACCTCAGTTCTCTATGAAGGACTTGGGAGAAGCATCCTTCATTCTTGGGATGAAGATCTATAGAGATAGATCTAAAATGTTGCTTAGATTATTCTAGTTGATATACATTGATACTGTGCTGAAAAGATTCAGCATGGAGAATTCCAAGAAAGGCTATCTTTCGATAGGCCAAAAAATTTCTCTCTCGAAGAGTGATTGTCCGATAACTCCTCAAGAGAGAGAGAGTGTATGAGTAGAATTTCATATGCTTCGGTAATGGGATCTATTATGTATGCCATGACATGTATGCGATCGAATGTAGCATACTCACTAAGGGTAGTGAGTAGATACCAGTCTGATGTAGGTGAGAACCACTGGAAGGTCGTAAAGACTATTCTTAAGTATTTGAGAAATACTAAAGATCAATGACTTATCTATAGAGAATCTGACTTAAAACTTGTGAGGTTTACAGTCTTCAATTTTTAGTTGGATCATGATGATAGCAAGAGCGTGTCGGGATATATTTATATCCTGAACGGTAGAGCAATCTGCTGGAAGAGTTCTAAGCAACACACTGTGGCCGACTCTACTTGCAAGGCAGAATATATCGCGACATCTGATACTGCGAAGAAAGCTGTATGGTTACGAAAATTTTTCAACGAGCTCAGAGTGGCACCCTCCCTTGATGGCCTCATCTTGTTGTACTGTGACAGCACTGGCACCATTGCTCAAGCGAAAGAACCAAAGTCACATCAGCGGACCAAGCACATTCTGCATTGTACTGTGACAGCACTGGCACCATTTCTCATGTTTGCGGTTGCTCCTGGGCGCAACCCGAGATTCTTTTCTGCCTCACTATGAATTTCAGTGATGGTCTTGGCCTTCACTTGCAAAACCAAGACAGCCAAAAATGCTCAGTATATCAGCAGAAATTTGAAAAGCCAACAAATATGTATAAATCCTGATTTTTGTTACTATACATTTCTTTTTCCAACAAATTCAGAAACACGTGACCTTTCATATGTCCAAAAGTAAAATAGCCTATAATATAAATAAAATGCCATAAGCTGAGACTAGCAAAATGACTCCACAAATGTGAGCTTACTTCTTCACGTCGAGGGACCCAGTTGTTGGCACGGAGGTCAAGGACATCACGAACCATAAACCTAACTCTTGATGCAAGCTGGGGGTTCATTATCAGCTCCTTCAGTCGGTTGAAATAGGCATCATTAAAACGACGAGACTTGGGGCTCTCATCCAACTGCTTCCCGATGGTGTTGAAGAATTGACAGATTGCCTCGACATTTTCCTCAGCAGGGCAAGTTTTGACATCATGCCCCAATAACTCCTGTCACATAACCATGTGAGGCAATTCTTATAAATAGTAGATCACTCAAAAAATATAAAAGAACAAGTTGGACAGAATAGCGGGATCAACATACCTGAACAATATGATGCACTATTTTCTCTGGCACCATTTTCTGCTTTAGAAGCTCACCAATAAGGCGGATGTTACCTAGAGTGCGCTTTAAGAAAGAGAAAAGAACAAGAAGAAGAAAGTGAAGAAGGTGCAAGCTCAGGCTGGGACATTAGTACAGGGCCAGATCAAAAAGATCAAGCTCGATAAGAGTCAAGCTGAATACTTCTTTTGCGAGAAGCGGGGGCACTGAAAGAGGAACTATCCTCGGTACATTGCCTCCCTAGACCCGAACAGGTAGAGAAAGCAGCAAGCTGTTGTTGGACAAGGTATTTATATGATAACTCCTTACAATTTCTCTATTTGTGATATAACTGATTGGGTATTGGATACCGGTAGCCCTTACCATATTTGTAATTCGTTGCAGGGGTTGCAAGTCAGTAGGAGATTCGAGCAAGGCGAGAGGTTCCTGAACGTTGGAGATGGAAGATCAGTTCCAGTTCTAGTATTAAGAAACTTGAAATTTATATTTGAGTCCCATATTGTTGTTCTTCATGATTGTCATTTCTGTCCCAATTTTTTTTTAAACGTTACTTCTGTAGGCCTTCTGGCAAAAAATGATTATGAAATTTTAATACAGAAATAAGTTTGTAATATCATTATGAATGATGTTACTATTTTTTTGTGGACATTTGAACAATGGTGTGTATATGTTATCACAACTTGTTAACATAGTTTATTCTACTGGCAAGCATCCTAGATTAGATAGTGTGTCAGATATCTACTTATGGCACTATAGGCTAGGTCATATAAACAAGAACAGAATAAACAGGTTGACTCAAGAAAAAATCCTCGAAGTCAGTGATTGTGAATCACTTCCAATCTGTGAGTCCTGTCTTCTTGGTAAAATAACCAAGTCACCTTTTATTGAAAAAGATGAGAGAGCTACTGAGCTCTTGGGCCTAGTACATACTGACGTATGCGGGCCCATGAGCACAAGTGCTAGAGGTAGATATTTCTACTTCATCAATTTCATGGATGATCTATCCAGATATGGATATATCTATCTAATAAAATATAAGTCGGATTCATTTGAAATGTTCAAACGATTTCGAAGTGAAGTAGAAAAATAAACTGAAAAGAATATTAAAACTCTTCGGTCTGATCGAGGAGGGGAATACCTTTCTGGTGAGTTTCTCACATACCTAGGAGAGAATGGGATTCTCTCCCAATGGACTCTTCCAGGAACACCACAGCATAATGGTGTGTCTGAAAGAAAAAATCAGACTCTGTTAGACATTGTCCAATCCATGATGGGTTTTGCCAGCTTGTCGATATCCTTCTGGGGATATGCACTCGAATCGGCCTGTTATCAATTAAATAGGATTCCAAGTAAGTCTGTAATTAATACTCCATATGAGATATGGATAGGACGTAAGCCAGCACTTTCACACCTTAGGGTCTGGGGGTGTCCGGCCTATATCAAACGGTTAGTTACAGATAAACTCGGACCTAGGTCTGACAAATATACATTCAAAGGGTGCCCCAAAGAGACCAAAGGATATTTTTTCTATCATGCTGATGAACAAAAGGTATTCGTCAGCATTAAGGCAACCTTTTTAGAAAAAAAATTCCTTGGTGAAGGAACTATTGCCTCTAAGGTTGAACTTGATGAAGTTTAGCAGGTAGAAAGACCGACACCAATAGCTGAACCTGAGTTAGATTTGATTAGATCAGATTCGAAACCCAATATACCTACACCATTAAGGTGATCCGGTAGAGTACCGCATCAACCAGACAGATACTATGATTTCTTGATCCGAGATGGTGATCCCATCGAACTCGATGAGAACGATGAGAATCCGATCACCTATACGGATACAATGCAGAGATCTGATTCTGAAAAATAGTTTGAAGCCATGAAATCTGAAATAGAGTCTATAAAGGTCAATGATGTATGGACATTGATTGACCCACCTGAAGGAGTTAAACTCACTAGGTGTAAATGGGTCTTCAAAAGAAAGAGGGGCACAGACGGAAAGGTGGAGACCTATAAAGCCCATCTGATTGCCAAAGGATATCGTCAATGTTATGGTATTGACTATGATGAGACGTTTCTCCTATGGCAATGCTCAAATCCATTCGGATAATGTTTGCAATAGCTGCCCATCTGGATTATGAGATCTGGAAGATGGATGTAAAGATAGCTTTTCTGAATGGAGAGCTGACCGAAGAGGTGTATATGATACAACCTGAGGGGTTTACATCCACAGATGAGTCCAAAGTGTGCAAGCTTCAAAGATTCATTTATTGATTGAAGCAAGCTTCTCGGAGTTGAAACATGTGTTTTGATAAAGTGATCAAAATGTATGGTTTCATTAAGAACGGAGAAGAGCCCTGCATCTATAAATGGGCAAATGGTCCAGTTGTGGTATTCCTTGTCTTGTACGTGGATGATATTGTCTTAATCGAGAATGACATCCCTGCACTATAGAGAATAAAAGTTTGGTTATCATCACAGTTCTCCATGAAGGACTTGAGTGAAGCATCCTATATCCTAGAGATGAAGATCTATAGGGATAGATTTAAAAAGATGCTTGGGTTATCCCAGTCCACGTACATAGACACTGTGCTGAAGAGGGTCAGCATGGAGAAATTCAAGAAGGGCTATCTACCAATAGGCCATAGAATTTCTCTCTCTAAGAAGGATTGTCCAACAACTCTTGAAGAGAGAGAGCGTATGAGTAGAGTCCCATATGCTTCGATCATGGGATCTATCATGTATGCCATGACATGTACAAGGCCAGATATGGCATACTTACTAGGAGTAGTGAGTAGATACCAATCTGATCCTGGAGAAAACCACTGAAAAGTGGTTAAAACCATCCTTAAGTATTTAAGAAATACTAAGGACCAATGGGTGGTTTATGGCGAGTCAAATCTAAAACTTGTGGGGTTCATCGACTCTAGCTTTCAATCTGACCATGACGACAGCAGAAGCATGTCAGGTTATATCTTTACTCTAAATGGTGGAGCCATCTGCTGGAAGAGTTCTAAGCAACATACTATGGCAGACTCTGTTTACGAGGCAGAGTACATTGCAGCATCGAATGTCATGAAGGAAGCTGTGTGGCTGAAAAAATTCATCACCAAGCTCGAAGTAGCACCCTCCCTCGATGGTCCGATCTTGCTCTACTACGACAGCACTAGTGCCATAGCTCAGACGAAGGAATCCAAAGCACACCAGCAGACGAAGCACATTTTGCGCTACTTCCACCTGGTCTGGAAGATCATGGATCGAGATGATGTTGACCTTCAGAAGATCGACAGAAAGGAGAACCTGACTGACCCCTTCACTAAAGCCCTGGCGATAAAGGAGTTCGACAATCACAAGTCAAAGATGGGTATTAGATATTGTACCGAGAGGCTTTAGGACAAGTGGGAGTTGTTGAAAAATATGTCCCAAAAGCCAATCGTCAAGCTATTGATGGTTGAGCAACCAAGTATTGTAATTGATTTGTTAATAAATAAAATATATTTTTAGTATTTTTATCATAAGTTTTTATCTTCTAATGAACTCTGTTGTTATGATAAAGTCCTTAGGACTATTTAAATTTGATAAAAAGAGGATTTATTAATTAGTCCTTAAAATTATATACGACCAAATGATAGGCTGTTAATAAGGACGACAGCTTCTATCGAGTATAGGTCACTGTAGGCCATATGGGTTGGCTGTCCTCTTAACCAAGGAGAGTGAAGACACTGGTATGGTATAAAGGTGAGATGTAAGGGTACATCATCATTGAACGTGACCAACTCCAGAGCATTCTGCTGTCGAGAATGTCTCTGATGGGATATAGATATAAGTGTCTCTTAGACCTGAGATCGCCTCAGTGACTTGCAAGCAACTCACTATGCTTTGGCATTGGACTAACTGAATTTCTAATTCAGTGAAGGAAGGCTTTTGGGTACAGTCAAGTACTTGCGAAGTCAGAGTGTGATCGAGATGGGATCGACCACTCCAAGAGTTGGAGAAGAATGAGTGGTTGTATTTCAATTTTGCAAAATCTTAACTAGGATAATCCATCAAATGGATTTGATATTTTGAAATACAATGTGGACAACCTGATCAAAGTTGACAGTGGAACTCTGAGATATTCTATGATCATTTTGGTCAAGGGGATGAATTATATGGAAACTATATCCACATGGATTCTAAGGATATTGTTCTACACATTTGACCTATCCGATCGTCGGGTACCATTGCTAGATGGTCACTTTGATTGGTACAAAAATTTATTTCTATGCTACCGACTTAGGTTGGGACCTATGAGATCACACATATTAGAGTTCATGATCTGATCGAATGGTTGATCAACGATTAAGAATCGTTCTAAGGTTAAACGATCAATACGATTGATATTTAATCTAGTGCAAGTGTTGTAGGAGGATCGATTAGTAATTCGATTGCTAATTGACTTAATTTGATTAAGCCAATGGGCTGAGATTAAGTCTAATTGAATATGATTTAATTAGATTTAGTTTGGACTTGATTGGATCAAGTCCAATTGGTTTATTGGATAAGCCAAGTGCAAGAAAAAACTAGTCCTAGTTCAATTAGGACTTGGGTCAACCTAATTTCTAATTTGATTAAAAAATTAAAATAGATTTAAATCTAATTTAATCTGATTAAATTAAATTTTTAATTGAGTTAAAATCTATTTTAATTAGGTTGATCTAATTTTGGTTTGATTTGATTTGAGAAACCAAATTAAAACAAGTTATAAGATAGAATCCTAATAAGACTAGGATTCTACCTTGCACCACATATGCCCCCCACTCCCTCTCTCTTATTCCATGCCAATTCCCTCTTATTTTATGTGATAAAAATCCTCTCTCAGGTCTTCACCATGCCCAAAAGGTTTTCTCTCTTCTTTCTTACATGGAAGATGGTTGTGGATCAAATCAAAGTAGGAATAAGTTTGGATTTCAAATTCTATGAGATAGAGTTTTAGAAATCCAAAACTCTTTCTTTTTTGCACCGATTTTATCTAAATTTTTTTTGCAATTTTTATGGATTTTATGGCACTTGATAGGTTCCCTTTGCTGTTGGTCCATGCACAAAAAGAAGGAGGGGGCGCCCAAGAGTTGGGCGCCCCTTATCTTGCCATGTTTGGATAAACCTTGACTAGGTATTTGACATAGACAATGACTCTATCATATCTTTCTATATAAAATAAATTTCTTCATAAATTTTTTGTAAAAAATAGAAAAAGGAGAGACCTTTGGGGCATCCAAAAATTAGAGAGAAAAAAGGTTGGGGCATGGAGATATAATAGACACAAGATAGGGTGTCTAGAGAGAGCAAAGAGAAGAAGAAGAGGGTCTTCTTCTAGGGTTGTTGTGTTCATCTCTTCCCTTCCTCCATCTTGAGTTTTCTAAGAGTATCTCAAATTTCAAACTCCTCCTCCTACTTTTCATCTTTGGAAGAGTCCAAATCAAGAAGAAGGAGGCACCTGATCAACCATCGAAGAAGGATCAGCGCAGTACTAGCATACTGTGCTGATTTCCTGGAGCAAGACTTCTGATCGAGATTCGTGGGCTCGTGTGGATGACTCCTAGAAGCCGGATGCATGTGCGGCTTGTAACATCATCCTCAAGCTTGGATCAGCAAGGTTAGAACATCTAACTTGCAAGGTAATAGATCTGATCTATTATTTATTACATATATTAGATGTAGCATAGAAACATGTTGATTTGATCAATATGTAGTTCATTCTTTATATGTTTAAATTTTTGATTTAATGTCATGTAATAATTATGTAATAAGATCTTAGATCTAAAAATTCTTTAATTTTATAAAATAAATTTTGATTTATTTTAGTCTTTTGCTGCATGATCTTAAAAAAGTTTCAAGATCTAACCCTGAAACCCTAGATCTGGTTCCTACACCAACGGCTGTTATCGCTTCTGACTTTGATAAGGAGTTAAACTACATGATCTGATGATCCAAACTAATCCCAAGCATGATTGAATGGTTGTTGTTCGATCCAACTTTGATAAGGATTAAAATGATTGATTTTTTATCAGATCTGAGCTGTCCAAGCTCCATCCGATGGCCAAGAATATATTTAGGGGGATTAATATGATTTCTAAGGGTTTTAGGACTCCTTTTCCTACCAAAAAATTATGAAAATTTTATCTATAAATAGGAGGTCTGAGAATAAGCTTGGAGAGTAGAAAAATTAAGTAGAAAGTATAGAAAAAAATAGAGAAAAAAATAAAATAACTTGAGGGACCCAAGGAAAAGAAAGAGAGAAGTCAGTTCGCTCTACAAAGTACGATAAAAGATGGAGAGGTCATCAACCATCTTTCTGACGAGACTGGACTGATCAACTTTCAATCTTTATTATAGTTTATTTTTATTTTATTTTATTATTATTTTTAAATTTTTTGTACTTGAATTTCAATTCTAGTTAATGAAAAATTTATTTTCTTGTACTTTAAATTTTTGTCTTTTATTTGTTGTAAGTAGATGCTAGGATCTAGTTAGTAGATCTTAGTACCCAATTTATTTTTTATTTTTTAAATTTTTATTATTTATTTTTATTACAAGTAGATGCTAGGATCTAATTAGTAGATCTTAGTACCTGATTTATTTTTCATACTTTTAATTTTTATTTTCTGACTTAAATTGCTTTCTCTAAAATTTTATTTTTTTTTACAAAATCAAAGATTTCAAATCAAAATCTTGTCTTCTCTGTGGATTCAACCTAACTCACTACTTTTTATATATTTTTAATTTTTATTGAAGTCAGAATTTGATTGATAATCATGGTGTCCTAACGACAGCATCGCGATCGTATCACTTTTCTTAGACACCAACATAATTGGCCAGACCAAGATATAGACTTAATTAGAAAATCATCTTAAATACTTATCTAGACTCCAATTGATCAAATGAATTCGATATTTGATTTGTAAGTGAATCCCGATACTATAACTTAATTTAATTTTTTATAGAGGGTTTTAGACTGGTCTCAGCGTATCCTAACATCTACATAATATGTAACATACATATAACAATTCATACTATACAACATACTTTTTAAGTTATAATATCATTCATATTATCATACCAAAAATGAATGCTAGAATCACAAAGGGTGTACAAATAATTTTGACTTAACATATAACAAGATCAGTTAACTTACTAAACCCTAATCAAATTAGGCATGTATATACAATACACCCTTAATCAAAATGATTTAAGCATCAAACAACTATGAACCATAAAATTTCAAATTATAGCAAATTTTAGATTTAATAACTAAAATTTAAATTCATGCTTCAAATAAGGTCAAAAATAATTTTTTATTTTAAGATCGATACTAGAAATCGATGCAGCATATTGGCATTATATGAGTCAGATCAAATCTATACTATAATTTTGGCACTTGTTTGATCGAATTTAACAAGGGTGGCTTTGATACTACTGTTGAATTTTAGTTACACAATGAAATATAAATTAAAAAAAAAATTAACATGCATATCAAAAGCTTTAATAATTAAAACTATCTAACCGGAACTCAAATCTTAGAATCACCTTGTTGATGTTGAATAAACCAAAACCAAACATGCAAAGAGTTAGAAATAGATATTTTCTAAAATAAGCAATATGGTAAAATGGTGATCTCTATAAGGCACTAAAGTAAAAGTCCTCAAACAGTGATCCACACGAAAGATGATCAAGATCCTTCCCAACCGGTGCAGCACCGCAGCCTTTTCTTCACAAGTGTGCTGCCGGCTTCCTTCTCAAAGAACAATTGCACCAACATTCGTTTGCCTTCAATTCCTCCACTAAGACCACTCCAAGAGAGTTTCCTCCAAAAATCTCACAAACTAGGATTTGATTTTGCAATCTAACACAGAAAAATCAAACCCTAGGACAAGCACACCACACTTACCTTTTTTTCTCATCTCTCTTCTTTCTATTTTTTCTACTCAATTTTCTTATCTTTTTGCTTTGATTTTTTTTTTGACTTTTTCTCTCTTATCACACACCTAGGAACTAATTTTTTTTGAATTTTAGCCTATGTGGAACATCCCATATAAATATGAGATGAAGGAACAGTAGGGAGTCCTAAGAGGTGCCAACTCTTGGCGCTTCACCTTCCTACGTAGAGAATTAAATCTCTAATGAATTAATTATTGGAAAATATATCTAAAAATAAATCATTTGATGATTATATTAATTATAAATATATATAAATTGATCAATAATAAAAGTTATTTAGCCTTTTTCATCACAAGATTACTGTTAGATGTGTGCCCTACAAGCCAATCTTGGCTAACACATATTTTTTTTTAGAGCATGTTTTGTACTTGATGGGTAGTCTTTATAACCAATCATGCCATTTGTGTCTATGATTTATCTTAAAAATTAATAAAGATGATTTTGTATATTCTCAAGGTGTTGATGAGACATACATCATTAGTGGTTAATTTCTAAATGCTCTCGATCGAAGGATCATCATGGAGGATAGTGATCAATCTATTCATGATCGATGCACGGATCATCTCTCTTTAGGATAGATGAGTCTCGAGTCTGTGGTATAGAGACACTAGGATGAGTGCAGGTGGTTGTTAGAGTATAACTGGCACTGAGTGTGATCAATACAAGAAACTACTTGGATGTCTACTCATTCGTCAGTAATTTTCTTGATGCTGCAGTGGTGTGATTAGTCCTTTAATCTGTGGTATGTTGGCTATTCATAGTGAGACTACATAGTTTGACTACACATTCCTTTGATCTCTAGCCATTCGGATCTTTACTGTATATGATGGCTATTGTAGGTTCAGGTTCACTGTTTAGAGTAGAATGCACCTAGATAGAATCTATCGACCTTGGTAGAAAAGGAGAAGTCCTATACGATTCATAAGACTGAGTTCAGAAAATCTCTGGCTAGAGTAAATGTGAATACCAAAAAAGAGATGAGATTCATAAATAAACTCGAGTCAACCCAATCTAGCATATGACTGATAATGGGGTTTGATGAGTTCTCCATGACCTCCGTCAAGTCGGGACTCACGATTGAGAGATTGTATCACACGATAACTGCACCTAGGGATTTATTTTTTTTTCTACTAGGTTGTCACTATATATTGCTAGATGTCACTGGTGGATTGTGAGAACTCACTAAGATCATTTTCGGATCAACAATCTTTGTTGAGGTGAGTTGGAATCATTCTAGCTCATTGAAAAGAGTTTCGATGATACTGTGATAGAGATCACGGTATGTCTCACTATCAAATAAAATAAAATCTAAGGGGTCATATACATAAGGAGTATGCCTGATCAATAGCTTGGATCATATTCAAATTATCAATCAGATTGATAGTTTGAATATTAGAAACTGCTAATTTATAAGCATTACAGTTTTGACAGCTGCTAATTGTTAGTAAAGAGACTTAATTATAAATATTATAATTTTATTGAGGATGATTAAATTATAAATTAAATTTTAATTAATTTAAATTAAATTAAATTAAATTAAATATTAATTGAGTTTAATTATTCAAATCAGATTTGGATTTCAAGCTTGATTGGATCAGGCTTGACAATCTTTTTGAATTTGGCTCATTTCGGACTCGATTTGAATCTAATTATGGCCCTATTTGAACCAGAAGAACCATGATTCAGAGAGTCTCAATCCTCTAAGACTCTCTCTCTAGACATCACACTAAGAAGGAGGAGGGGAAATAGTTTTCTCACTGCCTTTTTCCTTGCGCACGTGAAGAGAGGAGGGGTGCCAATAGTTTGCACCCCATCCTTCTGGGACTCTCTCTCTTTTAGGACATCTATCCAAATTTGATTTGAATAGATGTCTTATCAAGAGAACTACCTAATCTAATTTTGTTGGGGTGTGGAATATATTTTGTGTGATAAAAAATTTTTAAGAAAGGGTGGATGTGCGCTAAAAGATTGGCATGTGATTTCTTTTGGCTCACCACTTATTTCATTCCTTTCTCACATGCCATTCTTCCTTACTTAGATAAGATCTAATCTTATCTCTAAGGGGGTGTGAAGGTTTTGTGGTGGTGCGACAAAAATTAAGATGAGAAAAAGGGTGGCATGTGCTAAGGTGTAAGGGTCTTCTTTCTTACCGCAAAACTCCTCCCAATGCCTCCCTTCTTTTTCCCTTCACATCCATCATCCAGATCTGAAAGGAGATCAGATCTAAGAAGAGAAAAGAGAGAGAAGAAAAGAAAAAGAAGGGTTCTTCTTCTCTTCATGGTGATCTGATTTAGATCCCATCGGGTCTACACGAAAGAGTTCACACAGTGATCTCCTTCTTCGAGATCTAGAAGAAGAGAACTAAATCTAAGGATGAGGAGCGAGATCTGTAAGGTGTTAGCACACTGGTGATCTTGATGCTCTGATCAGACATCTTTGTATAAATATCAGTAGAGATCAAGCGTGTGTGTGGCTACGATCAGAACCTAAGACATTCGTAGGATCTGAGGTATGGAGATCTCATCTTCGATTTATTTTTCTAACAGTTTATTTTTTTTCAGATTTCAGATCATAGTTAAATATTCATATGAAGATCCTAACTATGATTTTTAGATTAGATCTGATACATGTTCCAATTAAAAATATTTTCATTTATTTATTTTTGCTGCATAGATGTCTAAAATAATTTTTGAACTACACATACGAAATCGTAGTGATTTTCTAACAGTAGTATCATAGCATAAGTTCTGATTCGAACATAAAAATTCTTTAGATCTTAAATCTAATTTATAAAAATTAGATCTGAAGGTTAGTTTGATGATCTACTCATTCTGAAATAAGGTTGCCCTGGCATAACACTGTTATGCTGAACGGTTATCCTAAAACGATGTAGAACATCGATTATTGTTAAATCTGATTTTTATACATGCTGTAATATGATGGTAAGATTATTTTAGATCTAAAATTATTTTAGATCTAAAATAAATTATGAATTATTAAGATCTAAAATTGATTTTAAATCTGAAAATATTAATTAGGGTTTAATTTGAATTTAGTTTGGTTGCTGAAATTTTTCTTACGTGTATAGATTTAATGTTATTGTTCATATGTTTGACATATGAAAGATAATTAGATCTGATTTTTAATTGATTACATATATAATATATTAAATTAAATTTTTAGTAGCTTAGTAATCAACTTGGGATAGTCACCATGGACATCCGATCATAAGATGATGAAAAGATTAAAGTCCCTCTCTTGTCTATTCGATGGGTTCTCTCTTATAACATGTAGGGGTATCGATTGTGATGTTTCCTATAAAGATAAACAGCGAACGAAAAATTATATATGATATATATTTTAAATTTTAATCAAATTATGTATGTATTTTTATGTATTTTAGATTGCTAAAATATTATATTTGATATATTCTTTGGCACATGATCTAAAACTTAATTTTTGTAAAATCCAAGATCCAAAACCCTAAGTTTTGTTTGCATGAAACCATGAAACCATGACTGGTGTGCCTGTGGAGTCGACAAGATTCTCAATTGGATTGACTCGAGTGCTTGGTGAGTTGACTCAACTTTGTTGGAGTCAACTCGAGATCCTGATAGGTCGGCTCATTTGCTGATGAACTGACTCAATTGTGTAGGTTAGGTCTATAGATTTATGTTTGTCCCAGTATTATGCTGACTCACTGTGACAAGTCGATTCATGTACCAGGATAAATCGACTTGATTCTGCAAATAGCGATATTATATGAGATACAATATAAATGGTTTAGATTAGAAAATATTTCAAGATCTAAACCTAAACCCATGTACATAATGCACTTAATTGAGAATTAAGATTTGAAATTATAAGATCTAAAATTATGAATTTAAGATCTAAATTTCAATGCATAAAATATGAGTTTCGGGTATGGATTGAACAAATTAGGTTTAGAGACTAAACTACAACTAGGGTCATTGATTAGATCTGGTTAGAATCCTTTTCGATTTTGAGCAGTTGATCAAACCTAATCAAGAGTTGGTTGAGAATAGGTCAAGGAGACTCAAAATTGAATTTAGTTGTAATTGATCAAATTGATTTACATGTGATGTGAATTGATTAAGTCAAGACTGAATTTAGCTCAGTAGTTCGAGCCTGGGTTATAGGTTAACCTAATTAATTATAATCAATCAATTTGGTGTCTAAGGCAAGTATTAGATGGTGGTTATTTAATTAGTTCTATTGTCTGACCTGATCGATTCATTGGTGTATAAGAAAAGCAACAGAGAGACCCCCACTCATCTTCACTTATCTGGTCATCTTGGAAGATTATGTTTTGTATTAGATTACTTATTGACTCGAGTTCACCCATACCGACTAGGTAGGTCAGACATGTAATGTGCTGACCCAAACCAAATTAGTCATTACATTAGATGTATGTGACTAATTAGAATAGACCTGAACCTAAATCTTCTCACTAAATATTAAGTCTACTGATCTTCCATCGTTGTAGAGATGCGGGTGCCTTTTTCGATGTTAATCATTCTCGACTGGTTACAGTGGTTTGGTTGCATCAGAAAGGCACAACCACTCTATTAGCATTAGATGCCCCAAGGTAAAAATGGGGTTGGGCCCAATAACTCTTAGATGAGGGACCCAATGATGACTTTGTACCTACTGATGAATGGTAGATCGGACTTAACTAAGAAATGTGACAATAACTGTTAGGTGAGGCCACAGGACTTAGAGACCAAGTCGGTGCAACATGCTTGGAGAAGTATCTGGACAAAGAGTTATCCATGCATTGATATATGTGTCACCAATAACTATAAGGTGAGGTGCCATACATCAATAGGACCACAGTACCCACTAGAACCAATTATCATGTTAGGGTTTTCATTTCTCCACTCGAAGAGTGTGAGAGACTCAAAAAAATTAGTGAAAGCTTTTTGTTTATTTTTAAAGTTTTTAAAACAAACTATTATAAGTATAATTATCTAATTAAATCTTTACTCTCTATGATCAAGTCTTCAGCTTCTAACCTTCGAGCTCGAATCCTATATATCAACCACTTAACCGAAATCAATTATATATTCTGGCTCAGAAATCTAAGAATAGTTCTTAGCTTTTAGAAATTAAGTCATGTTCTTGATCAAGTTAACCCAATGTCATCAGCTTGTCTAATCCATAGTCAATGAGCTATACTTGATAAATGATTGAATATTGACAATCAGGTTAGGTGCTATAAATTGAACTTCATAGCTGATGAAATCCAATGTAGGCATAAGAACATGTAGACTGTCAATGATATTCTGATTCATCTACAATAGTTGTGAGATGATCAGAGTCGCACAGTGCATGAGATGCATGATGGGCAGTTTATCCATGATCGATGATCAAGGACATTAAAGAGCTTCAAAGGCTTGACAAGACCATGCATAAAAAATTACTAATGAATTTGATCCTGTAATTTTTGATTCATACAGATAGTTTATGAAACTATTATATGAATAAGTATTATAGCATTTTAACTAAATTGGTCGATATGCTAGTAACTAAGAGATCTTGAAAAATTTAGAGGTACATATCTGAAGAACCTAAAGAAATATTTTGAAAGGTATGTCGAATTGCTCAAAATTGATCTTATAATTTTTTCTTTTTCATTAGACTCAAGTGCATATTACGCACTTTAATATAAGATCTAAGGAAGGAAGAAGACTAAGAAAAGTGTTGGGTTCCAATGATGCAGCGGAATATAAATTTTAAAATTTTTTTATATATTCAATAATTAAAAATAAAGTTTAACAATTAAACTAGACTATCAGAACATAAAATCCTAAGAACATCTTGATGATTGCAATCACATCAAATATGCATATATAACAAGAAGGGAACAGAAGCCATATACCAACATGAAGATCACGAACAGGTAATCTTGAGATCCCCACAAGGCTCCAAAGTAGAAATCCTTTAACGGTGATCTACACGGGATTGATCAGGATCCTTCCTAATTTGATATGGTGCTGCTGTTGAAAAATATGTCCCAAAGTCAATCATTAGACGATTGTGCTCATCTTGCAAATTATATATAATTTTTTATTAATAAAAATTATTTGATATTTTTATTACAAATTGATCATCTTGGAACTTTTGTGTTGTAATGAAGTCCTTAGGACTATATATCAATCGACAAAGGAGGATTTGTCATTAAATCCTTAAAATATTCGTGACCAAATGATACGCTATTACTAGGACGATAGCGATATCAAGTGTAGGTCGTTGTGTGCCACATGAGTTGGTTATTTTTCTTAACCAAGGAGTGTGGAGATACTGTTATGGCATGCAGATAGAATATAGGAGTACATTCGCATCGAATGTGATCATGTGTCGAGCACTCTACTGTCAAGAGTAGCTCGTGAAGGGTATGGATATAAGTGTCCCTTTGACCTGAGACCACCACGGTGACTTGTAAGCAACTCACTATACTTTAGTACCAGACCATCTGAGTTTCTAACTTAGTAATGAAAGGATACTGGGTGCAATCAAGTGCTTATCAAGTCGGTGTGTGAGTCAAGATGGAATTGACCCCTCTGAATTGGTAGGAGATATGTATCAGTGTATTTCAATTCAATAAAACTTTGATCAAGGTAATCCATGAGATGGATTTAAAATATTGAAATACAATGTGGTCAACTTAATTAGGGTTGATAGTTAAATCTTAGGTCACCTTGAGCATTTGGGTCAAAGGGATGAATTATATGATAACCATATACCAGTAGGTTCTAGAAGGTTGCTTTGCAACACTTCGACCTATCCGGTTGTTGGGTCATCATTGCTAGATGGTTATATCGATTGGTATAGAAAGTTATTCCTATACTATCAACTTAGGTTCGAACCTATGGGGTTACATGCATTAGAAGATTTAGTAAGATCTGATGGCTGAAGAGTTCAATTGGATTGTGACTCTAGTGAAGAGTCCTACTTGAACTAAAACTCTGTGGAAGAGTCCCACTGAGATGGAGACTCTACCATTTATGAAGAATTAATTAATAATTAGATTATTAATTGACTTAATTTGATTGAGTAAAGAGCTTTGGAATAAGTCTAATTGAATTAGATTCAGTTCGACTTAGATTGGGATTGATATGATCAAACCCGATTACAAGAAAAATTTGATCCTAATGCAATCAGGGTTAGGACTCAGCTAATTTCTAATTGGATTAGGAATTTGATAGGATATTTAGATTTATAATTAGATTAGATTTATTTATATCAGTGGTTTCAATCTAAATTTGATTTGAATTAGAATGGAATTAGAAATGAAGAGTCCAAATCAGACTAGGACTCTATCCTTATCTTTTGTGCTACATCTGGATCCATGCCAATTTCTCCATGCTTAATTGCATTTGGGTTGTGATTTTGGTATTATGAGAGAGGATCCAATAAGAGTGGTTAGCTATAGCTAATGAGTCATAATATTATTTCTTGCCTAATTCGAATATGATTCGAATTAGAGATAAGATGCAGACTAGGAAAGGAATTTTTTGAAGGAACCAGATCTAGGGTTTCAGGATTAGATCTTGAAACTTTTTCAAGATCAGGCAGTAGAAGACTAAAATAAATCAAAATTTATCTTATAAAATTAAAGAATTCTTAGATCTAAGATCTTATTACATGATTATTACATGGTATTAAATTAAAAATTAAAATATAAAGAGCAAAAACTATATGTTGATCATATCAACATATTTCTATGCTACATCTAATGTATGTAAAATATAATAGATCAGATCTATTACCTTACAAGTTAGACATTCTAACTTTGCTGATCCGGGTTTGAGGATGATGTTACAAGCCACACACATATCCGACCTCTAGGAGTCATCCACACGAGTCCACGAATCACGATCAGAAGTCCTGATCCAGGAAATCAGCACAGTATGCTAGTACTGTGCTGATCCTTCTTTGATGATCAATCAGATGCCTCCTTCTTCTTGATATGGACTCTTCCAAAGATGAAAAGTAGGAGAAAAAGTTTTAGATGTGAGACACTCTCAGAAAACTCATAGATGGAGGAAGAAAAGAGGTGAAATCAACAATCCTAGAAGAAGACTCTCTTCTTCTTCTCTTTGCTTAATCCAGACACATAATTTTGTGTCTATCATATCTCCATGCCCTAGTACTTTTTCTTCATTATTTTCACACAGCTCAAAGGTATCTCAATTCTCTATAATCTAAAAAAATTTTAAGAAGAAATTCATCTTAAATAATGAGAAATGAAGAATCCTTGTCTAGGTCAAATACCTAGTCAAGAAAAATTCAAACAGGGCAAGACAAGGGGTGCCCAACTCTTGGGCGCCCCCTCCTTCTTTTTCTTTCATGGACCATCAAAAAAAGGTGCAAAATATGTGCCATAAAAGTCATGAAAATCTCAAAAAAAATTTGGATAAAATCAGTGCCATAAGGAAAGAGTTTTGGTTTCCTAAAATTCTATCTCATAGAATTTGAAATCCAAACTAATTCCTACTTTGACTTGGTCCACAACCACATTCCATATAAGAGAGAAAGAGTGAAAAATTTTGAGCATGTGTAAAAGCTTGGGAGAGAAGGTTTTGTCGCACAAAATAAGAGAGAGTGGGCATGGGGGCTAAGGTGGCGCAAGGTGGAATCCTAGTCTTACTAGGATTCAATCTATGACTTGTTCAAATTTGGTTTCTCAAACCAAATCAAACCAAAATTAAATCAATCCAATTAAAATATATCTTAATCTAATTTAATCAAATTAAATTATATTTAAATTTGATTTAATTTTTTAATCAAATTAAAAATTAGGTTGACCCAAGTCCTAATTGAACTAGGACTAGTTTTTCCTTGCACTTGGCTTATCCAATAAATCAATTGGACTAGATCCAATCAAGCCAAAAAAAAATCTAATTAAATCATATTCAATTAGGCTTAATCTCAATTTATTGGCTTAATCAGATTAAGCCAATTAGTAATTGAATTGCTAATCGATCCTCCTACAACACTTGCACTAGGTTAAATATCAATCGTATTGATCGTTTAACCCTAGAATAATTCTTAATTGTTGATCAACCATCCGATCGGATCGTGAATTCTAATATGTGTGACCTCAGAGGTCCAAACCTATATTGGTAGTACAGAAATTAATTTTTGTATCAATCAAAGTGACCATCTAGCAATGATACCCGATGGTCGGATAGGTCAAATGTGTAGAACTACATTCTTAGAACCCATGCAGATATAGTTTTCATATAATTCATCCCCTTGACCAAAATACTCATAGGATACCTCAAAGTTCAACTGTCAACTCTGATCAGGTTGTCCATATTATATTTTAAAATATTAAATCCATCTGATGGATTATCCTGGCCAAGGTTTTGCTAAATTGAAATACAGCGACTCATTCTTCTCCAACTCTTGGAGTGGTCAATCCCATCTTGATCACACTTTGACTTTGCAAGTACTTGACCATGCCCAGAAGCCTTCCATCATTGAATTAAAAATTCAGTTAGTCTAGTACCAAAGCACAGTGAGTTGCTTGCAAGTCACTGAGGCGATCTCAGGTCTAAAGGACACTTATACCTATATCCCATCAGAGACATTCTCGATAGCAGAATGCTCTGGAGTTGGTCACGTTCAATGACGTTGTATCCTTACATCTCATCTGTATGCCATACCAGTATCTTCACACTCCTTGGTTAAGAGGATAACCAACCCATATGGCCTACAGCGACCTATGCTCGATAGAAGCTGTCATCCTTATTAACAGCCTATCATTTGATCGTGAATAGTTTTAAGGACTAATCGATAAATTCTCTCTTTATCGAATCTAAATAGTCCTAAGGACTTCATCACAACAACGAAGTTCATTAGAAGAAGAAAATTTGTGATGAAAATGTTAAAAATATATTTTATTTATTAACAAATCAATTACAATATAAAGTTGCTCAACCGCCAACAGGTCGACGATTGGCTTTTGGGATATATTTTTCAACAACTCCCACTTGTCCTAAAGCCACTCGGCACAGTATCTAATACCATCTTCGACTTATGATTGTCGAACTCCTTTATTGCCAGGGCTTTAGTGAAGGGGTCGGCCAGGCTCTACTTTCCGTCGATCTTCTGAAGGTTGACGTCACCTCGATCCATGATCTCTCGGATCAGTGGAAGCGGCGCAAAATATGTTTCATCCGCTGGTGTGATTTGGGTTTCTTCGCCTGAGCAATGGTACCAATACTGTCACAATAGAGCAGGACCAAACCATCGAAGGTGGGTGCTACTCCGAGCTCGGTGATGAATTTTTTCAGCCACACAGCTTCTTTCGTGGCATCCGATGCTGCGATGTACTCCGCCTCACAAACAGAGTCTACCACAGTATGCTTCGCCATTCAGAGTAAAGTTATAATCTAACACGCTTCTGCTATCATCATGGTCAGATTTAAAGCTGGAGTCTGTGAACCCCACAAGTTTTAGATCTGACTCACCATAAACCAACCATTGGTCCTTAGTATTTCTCAAATACTTAAGGATGGCTTTAACCACTTTTCAATGATTTTCTTCAGGATCAGATTGGTATCTACTCAATACTCCTAGTGAGTATGCCACATCTGGCCTTGTACATATCATGGCATTCATGATAGATCCCACGACCGAAGCATATGGGACTCTACTCATACGCTCTCTCTCTTCAGGAGTTGTTGGACAATCCTTCTTAGAGAGAGAAATTTTATGGCCTATCGATAGATAGCCTTTCTTGGAATTCTTCATGCTGAACCTCTTCAACACAGTATCTATGTACGTGGACTGGGATAACCCAAGCATCCTTTTAGATCTATCCCTATAGATCTTCATCCCTAGAATGTAGGATGCTTCACCCAAGTCCTTCATAGAGAACTATGATGACAACCAAACTTTTATTCCTGGTAGTATGGGGATGTCATTTCTAATTAAGAGAATGTCATCCACGTACAAGATAAGAAATACCACAACTGGATCATTTGCCCATTTATAGATGCAGGGTTCTTCTCCATTCTTAACGAAGTCATACGTTTTGATCACCTTATCAAAATGCATGTTCTAACTCCGAGAAGCTTGCACACCTTGGACTCATCTGTGGATGTAAACCCCTCAGGTTATATCATATACACCTCTTTGATCAGCTCTCCATTCAGGAAAGTTATCTTTACATCCATCTGCCAGATCTCATAATCCAGATGGGCAGCTATTGCAAGCATTATCCGAATGGATTTGAGCATTGCCACAGGGGAGAACGTCTCGTTATAGTCAATACTATAATGTTGATGATACCCCTTGGCAACCAGATAGGCTTTATAGGTCTCCACCTTTTCATCGCGCCCCTCTTCCTTTTGAAGATCCATTTACACCCAATGGGTTTAACCCCTTCAGGTGGGTCAACCAATGTCCATACATCGTTGATCTTCATGGACTCCATTTTGGATTTCATGGCTTCAAGCCATTTCTCAAAATCAGATCTCTACATTATATCCATATAGGTGATCAGATCCTCATCATTCTCATCGAGTTCGATGGGATCACCATTTCGGACCAAGAAACTGTAGTATCTATCTGGCTGACACGGTACTCTATCAGATCGTCTTAATGGTGCAGGTATATTAGGCTCCGGATCTGATCTAATCAAATCTAACTCAGGTTCAGCTATTGGTGTCAGTCCTTCTACCTGTTAAACTTCATCAAGTTCAACCTTAGAGGCAATAGTTCCTTCACCAAGGAACTCCTTTTCTAAAAAGGTTGCCTTAAGGCTAACGAACACCTTTTGTTCATCAGCATGATAGAAAAAATATCTTTTGATCTCTTTGGGATACCCTATGAATGTACATTTGTCAGACCTAGGTCCAAGTTTATCTATAACTAACCGTTTGACATAGGTCGGCACCCCCAGACCTTAAGGTGTGAAAATGCTGGCTTACGCCCTATCCATATCTTATATGGAGTCTTAATTACAGACTTACTTGGAACCCTATTTAACAGATAACAGGCCGATTTGAGTGCATATCCCCAGAAGGATATCGGCAAGCTGGCAAAATCCATCATGGTTCTGACCATGTCTAACAGAGTCCGATTTCTCCTTTCAGATACACCATTATGTTGTGGTGTTCCTGGAGGAGTCAATTGAAAGAGAATCTCATTCTCTCTTAAATATGTGAGAAACTCACCAGAAAAGTATTCTCCTCCTCAGTCAGATCGAAGAGTTTTAATACTCTTCTCAGTTTGTTTTTCAACTTTACTTCAGAATCGTTTGAACATTTCAAATGAATCCGACTTATGTTTTATTAGATAGACATATCCATATCTGGATAGATCATCCATGAAAGTGATGAAGTAGAAATATCTATCTCTAGCACTTGTGCTCATGGGCCCACATACATCAGTATATACTAGGCCCAAGAGCTCAGTAGCTCTCTCATATTTTTCAGTAAAAGATGACTTGATCATTTTACTAAGAAGACAAGACTCACAGGTTGGAAGTGATTCACAATCACTGACTTCGAGGATTCTCTCTTAAGTCAACCTGTTTATCCTATTCTTTTCTATATGACCTAGCTACAGTGCCATAAGTAGATATCTGATACACTATCTAATTTAGGGTGCTGGCCAGTAGAATAGACTACATTAATAGGTTGTGATAATATATACACACCATTATTCAAATATCCACAAAAAATAGTAACACCATTCATAATGATATTACCAACTTGTTTCTTTACTAAAATTTCATAATCATTTTTGGCCAAAAGGCCTACAGAAATAACATTTAAAAAAAAATTGGGACAGAAATGACAATCATTAAGAATAATGGTATGGGACTCAAATACAAGTTTCAAGATTTCTAATGCTAGAACTGGAACTGGTCTTCCATCTCCAATGTTCAGGAACCTCTCACCTTGCTCGAATCTCCTACTGACCTGCAAACCCTGCAACAAATTACAAATATGGTAAGGGCTATCGATATCCAATATCCAGTCAGTTATATCACAAATAGAGAACAAAGAGTTATCATATAAATACCTTGTCCAGCAACAGCTTGCTTCTTTCTCTGCCTGTTTGGGTCCAGGGAGGCAATGTACTGAGGACAGTTCCTCTTCCAGTGTCCCCACTTTTTCCAAAAGAAGCATTCAGCTTGACTCTTATCGGGCTTGATCTTTTTGGTCTGGCCCTGCACTGATGTCCCAGTCTGAACTTGCACCTTCTTCACTTTCTTCTTCTTGTTCTTCTTCCCTTTCTCAAAGGATCGAGAACCAAAAGACGAACCTCCAAATAAGTTCACCGACTCCTTGTGGAGTTGGTGATCCTTCTCAAAGTTCTGAAGCAACCCCAATAACCCATGGTAGTTTACTTCAGGCTTTGTCATTCTATAATGAGTGAGAAATGAGAGATAAGACTTGGGCAGCGAGTTCAGTATTGCATCTTTCTCAAGCTACTCATGCAAGGGAAAGCCGAGCTTGCTCAAATGCTCCATCAGCTCAATCAGGTACAATACATGATCAGTGACAGAGAAACCATCCCACATTTTGGCATTAAAGATGGCACAACTAGTCTTGTGCCTCTCCACATCATCGGGTGTGCCAAAGGCATCCTTCAACACTTGAAACATGTCCTTTGACTGAGCCGTCTCAAATCTGCGATTGAACTCGTTGCTTATAGCAGCCAGCATGATGCAGCACACCATGGTCCAGTCACTGAGCCACTTCTGATAAGTGTCTCTAACTGTTCTACGTGTATTGACAGCTGACTGCTCTGGTGTAGGATCCGTTATCACATATAGGATCCGTTCATGCTCCAAGACTATCTTTAACTTTTGGTACCAGCTATCGAAGTTGGGTCCCATCAAATTTTCATTATCTAACAATGATCGGAGTAATAGAAAAGTGGTCATATCTGCACAAAAGAGAACCATAACCTAATTAGTAATTGATTCATTAAACTTAAAGATTTGGACTTTAATCAAAAGGTTTCTCCTACTATTTTATTCGAATTGATAGTCTCTACCTCTAATTCGAGGAATTGCCCTAATTTCTTAGTGGGTACTAGAATCCACTTAGACTGCACATAAGCCCAACTTTGGTTGGCCAACCCATGTACATCTAAGGGTAGGTTCATAATCAATTATTTTTTTAAATAATTTTTAATAATTTTAATTTTGTCCTAGTCCCTAATCAGTAGGCTTTGGCCTCCACTGAAAAGGTCTGGTTAGGTCCAACCATTAACATGACCATACTTGGCCCATCTAGTCAATGAATGATTAGGCCTAACTTTGGTTGGCTAACCTAACCACCATTTAGAAAGATACAGTCAAGAAATCATATTATGAATGATAATTCCATCAGTCGATAAGCATTAGGCCTTTGGGCCTCCAATGATTATCCAACTGATGGACCCATTATCATCCACTTAATGGGAGGCTATGATCTAGTTATCACCATAACTATTTCATTTTAAGGACCTAATAATTTTAGAAGATTTAATTGATTTAGAGGAGGTCAGATGAACCAGCTTATCATGATCCTCCCACTGGCTTCTCCAAGTCAACTTAAGGGAGACCGTTTAAAAGGACTGGTCTAGGAGCACCTAAATCAGTCACACTGATTTACCTAGCTAACATGGGTCAGCTTGAATAGTTAAATGATTTGATCAAAACATAATTTCACCAAGAGGTCAGGTAAGTTCGATTGGTGGGAGGGTTTGCCAAAGCTTGCCTTAGACACCATCAGAAATGGCCAAGTAAGTGGGTTGCCAATTAAAAACCATCGGTCTGGTTTATCTAAGACACCAACTAGTTTAATTAGTTTCGATTAGATCAACCTAGCGATTCGTGCTAGACCGCTTAGCCAAGAATTAAGTCCATTTGGTTCTCGTTAAAGATATGGACTTGACCAACTACAACTATTGTAATTGATCTAGAGAATCCTTGACCTAATCTAAGACAACAATTGATTAGATTTAGTCAATTCTCTAATTAAGTCCATCTTTAATCTGACCTTAGGTCTAACCCAATTAATGGACCTAATTTTCACTAACCCATTAACCCAATGTGTTATGATTTGTGTCTTAGGTTCTTCAATTCACAATACTAGAACCTAATTAAACAACTTCTTAATTCTCAATTAAGTTTTGGGCTGAGGGTTGGGGTTCGACTTTTCAAAAATAATTTTCATATTTGTAAAATATTTTTACAACATGGTTCTACCAATCAAGTTGCATGTTTGATTCATAATCAAAATGTAAGTGAAATAAGCATGAAACTACTTTAGATCTAATCTAAACAGGTTTATGTAATTGAAATAATTTCAACTTTAAACTGCATAAATTTTTCAGATAAATATATGATGGTTCTTTGTGCAAAAATTATTAATAAAGAGATTTTATTTTATATTTAAATTTTTTTTAAATCTAATAAATCATAAATTTAATCTAGATCACATCTAACAAATTTATGATTAAAGATTGATCTACACGAACTAGGACAACCTTTGCACTGTAAGGGGTAAACTTTACACCAGGACAACCTACAGTTCATGATTGATCTAAAAATTTTAATTTCAGATTTAACAATCAGATTATAAATTAGATCTAATATAAGAAATAATCTAATCATGTATTAATAATCATGTAATAAACAACCTAAGCTCTGATACCAATTTAAGGAACCAGATCTAGGGTTTCAGGGTTAGATCTTGAAACTTTTTCAAGATCAGGCAGCGGAAGACTAAAATAAATTAAAATTTATTTTATAAAATTAGAGAATTTTTAAATCTAAGATTTTATTATATGATTATTATATGATATTAAATCAAAAATTAAAATATAAAGAGCAAGAACTATATGTTGATCATATCAACATGTTTCTATGCTACATCTAATGTATGTAAAATATAATAGATTAGATCTATTACCTTGCAAGTTAGATGTTCTAACTTTACTGATCTGGACTTGAGGATGATGTTGTGAGCCGCACATGCATCCGGCCTTTAGGAGTCGTCCACACGAGCCCACGAATCACGATAAGAAGTCTTGGTCCAGAAAATCAGCACAGTATGCTAGTACTGTGCTGATCCTTCTTCGATGGTCGATCAGATACCTCCTTCTTGATTTGGACTCTTTTAAAGATAAAAAGTAGGAGAAGAAGTTTTAGATGTGAGACACTCTCAGAAAACTCATAGATGGAGGAAGGAAAGAGGTGAAATCAACAACCCTAGAAGAAGACCCTCTTCTTCTTTTCTTTGCTTAATCTAGACACATAGTTTTGTGTCTATTATATCTCCATGTCCCAACACTCTTTCTCTCTAATTTTTATATACCCCAAAGGTCTCTCAATTCTATATAATTTATAAAACTTTTAAGAAGAAATTCATCTTAAATAATGAGATATGAAGAATTCTTGTCTAGGTCAAATACCTAGTCAAGGAAAATTCAAACAGGGCAAGACAAGGGGTGCCCAACTCTCGGGCGCCCCCTCCTTCTTTTTCTACCATGGTCTACTAAAAAGGGTGTACAATATGTGCCATAAAAGACATAAAAATTTCAAAAAAAATTTAGATAAAATCAGTGCCATAAGAAAAGAGTTTTGGTTTCCTAAAATTCTATCTCATAGAATTTGAAATCCAAACTAATTCTTACTTTGACTTGGTCTACAACCACATTCCATGTAAGAGAGAAAGAGTGAAAAGTTTTGGATGTGCATGAAGGCCTGAGAGAGAAGGTTTTGTCACACAAAATAAGAGAGAGTGGACGTGGGGGGCTAAGGTGGCGCAAGGTGGAATCCTAGTCTTACTAGGATTCAATCTATGACTTGTTCAAATTTGGTTTCTCAAACCAAATCAACCTAATTAAAATAATTTTTAATCTAATTAAGAATTTAATTTAATCAAATTAAATTATATTTAAATCTGATTTAATTTTTTAATTGAATTAAAAATTAGGTTGACCCAAGTCCTAATTGAACTAGGACTAGTTTTTTTTTGTACTTGGCTTATCCAATAAACCAATTGGACTTGATCCAATCAAGTCCAAACTAAATTTAATTAAATCATATTCAATTAGACTTAATCTCAACCCATTGGCTTAATTAAATTAAGCTAATTAGCAATCAAATTGCTAATCGATCCTCCTGCAACACTTGCACTAGGTTAAATGTCAATCGTATTGATCGTTTAACCCTAGAACGATTCTTAATTGTTGATCAACCATCCGATCGGATCGTGAACTCTAATGTCTGTGATCTCATAGGTCCAAACCTAAGCTAGTAGCATAGAAATAAATTTTTATACCAATCAAAGTGATCATCTAGCAATGATACCCGACGATCGGATAGGTTGAATGTGTAGAACAACATCCTTAGAATCCATGCAGATATAGTTTTCATATAATTCATCTCCTTAACCAAAATGCTCATAGGACACCTCAATGTTCAACTGTTAACTCTGATCAGGTGGTCCACATTGTATTTCAAAATATCAAATCCACCTGATGGATTATCCTGGCTAAGATTTTACAAAATTGAAATACAGCGACTCATTCTTCTCCAACTCTTGGAGTGGTCAATCCCATCTTGATCACACTCTGACTTTGCAAGTACTTGACTGTACCCAGAAGTCTTCCATTATTAAATTAAAAATTTAGTTAGTCCAATACCAAAGCACAGTGAGTTGCTTGCAAGTCACTGAGGTGATCTCAGGTCTAAGGGACACTTATACCTATATCCCATTAGAGACATTCTCGACAGCAGAATGCTCTGGAGTTGGTCATGTTTAATGATGATGTACCCTTATATCTCATCTGTATGCCATGCCAGTATCTTCACACTCCTTGGTTAAGAAGACAACCAACCCATATGGCCTACAGCGACCTATGCTCGATAGAAGCTGTCATCCTTATTAACAGCCTATCATTTGGTCGTGAACAGTTTTAAGGACTAATCGATAAATTCTCTCTTTATCGAATCTAAATAGTCCTAAGGACTTCATCACAACAACGGAGTTTATTAGAAGATAAAAACTTATAATAAAAATATTAAAAATATATTTTATTTATTAACAAATTAATTACAATATAAGGTTGCTCAACCGTTAACAGGTTGACGATTGACTTTTGAGATATATTTCTCAATATTTTTTATATATGGTATATCGTTGGAGTCATATTATTTTTTTCTTATTTTTTTTAAAAAATTATTTAGTATATGAGACTCTTTATTCCTTTTCCACATCTTAATAATTTTTTTAGAATTTTTGAAAATGCCAAAAGAGGGTTTTGGCATTGATTTATGGCACCCTTTCTTGGAAAGTCCTAATTTCTATTCTATAAAAAAGGGACCCCTCTCTTGGACGTCCTATGATCAATTCTCTTGTAGATTTTTTATTTTTAGAGCCTCTTCTCCTCCTCCTCTCTTCCTCCTCCAGATCTCTTATCACTTTAGAGTATTCAAGGTGCTTGTAGGAAAAGGAAGAGATCAGCTGTCGAAGTTATTCGCAGACTAGCATCTCCAAACCCCTGATCCGCACCAGTCTTCACGTGGATTTTTTTATAGAGCCCAGATAACTTTGTGTGGCTGTGAGCAATCTGAAGAACATCATCTCCAAGTGTTGGACCAGAGGAGAATAAGATAAAATTAATTTGGTAATTATTACTAATTTATTTTGATCATATGTTAGATCTAAAAGTTAGATCTAGGATTTCAGCATCAATGAGATCGATGTATATTTTTATTTTTAGATCTAAAGTGCATCATATTTTATATTTTCTTTATGACATAATAATCTAGATTAGATCTTATGCATGTAATTTAGATTAAATAGTTTAATCTTATTCATCAGCTGTGTAAAAATTTTGAAATTACATGCATAACACTACCAATATTTCTTTCAGCTAGTATCAGAGCTATGGTTGTTTTGATATGATTTATTATGCCTTTAGATCTGATTTTTTATTATTAGATCTGATTATTTATGATTTATATTAGATCTAAATTAGTTTATTTTTAGATCTAATTATTATTTATTTAGATTAGATGTTCTGAGTAGCAAAGTACTCGGATTGGGTAATCACCAGGCCGTCTGGTCATAGGAGCAAGTTGGGTTTCATGATCCTCTCCTCCCATTCAATGGGGTGCTCTTCATGGCATGTAGGGGTGCCACTGTGAGATCCCATAAAGAAGAAAGTGAAAAGAAAAAAATTACTTTCTTGCAAAATCCTAGATCTTGAAACCTTAGATGTTGTTGTATGTGACGCAAGTTGTAAAGATGGTTAGTAACATCTAATCTTATTTAATCAAAAATTATTTTGATTTAAAATTATAAAAATTTAGATTTGATCTAAAATATTTTATGACTTGATGTAAAATGTTTATATGAAAAATTATTTTCGAAATCTTAACCATGTTGATGCAAAACTTAATTGAGAATTAAGTATCAAGTTGATTGGATCTAAAATTATAATTTAGATCTAATGACATTGCATAAAATATGAGACATGGGTTAGCTCAAATTAGGTCCTTCTCTTTAATTGGATTAGACCTAAGATTTGAATCAAAGAATTGATTGACCATGTAGATAAATTGATTAAGTATAACTAAATATTGAATTAGATTAATCAGAATTTTTCTAGTACAATAGTTGTAGATGGTCAAGTCCATATCTTTGATTAGACCAAATGGACCTTGATTGTGGCTCAGTGGTTGAACCCAAATCATTAGGTTGGTCAAATCAAAATTGATTAGCCAATTAATGTCTAAGATAAGTTTGGCATTTCGACCAATAATTTTTAATTAAGAGCGACTTACTCGATGGTGTCTAAGGCAAGATTAGCAGACCCTCCCACTGATCTCACTTATCTGGCCAATTTTGTGAACTAGATTTTGATTAGAATGCTAAGTGATTCGAGTTAGCCCATGCCATTAAGGTTAATCAATGTGACTAATCTAGGTGCCAATTCAATCAGCATGACCTAACCTGATTCAGTGACTTAGTGAAGTCAGTGGGAGGATTATGGTCTACTGATTGATCTTTTCTTCTCTTCTCTTTTCTCTAAATTGATTAAACCCTCTAAATTATTAGATCCCCAAAATGAGATAGTTATGGTGATAACTAGATCATAGCCTCCCATTAAGGTGAGTGATAATGGGTCCATTATTTTTGATTGATATTTCAGATGCCATCCATCTGGTGTTCTCTCTGAATGATGAAATTATCATTCATCATATGATGACTCTGATAAACTATCTGATGATGGTTAGGTTGATCGAGCCATCCTCGGGTCTGATCACTCATTAGGTAGAATCACTGATTAGGTTCATGTTAATGGTTTGACCTAATCAAAACTTTCTATGGAGGCCCATCACCTACTGAAATGAAATCTAGGGCTAAATTAAATACTAAAAGTTGTTTGGAGAAATAATTGGTTGAAAACCTATCCATAGGTGCATATGGATTGACCGAGCCATCCTTGAGCCTATATGTAGTCTGTGTGGATTTTAGTACCTGCTAAAAAATTAAGATAATTTCTGTAATTGAAGGTAGTGGCTACCAATTCATATAAAATAATGAGAAGACCTTTAAACTAAAGTTCAAGTCTTTAGGATTAATAAATTTATATACTAATTAGGCTTTGTTCTTTCTTTGTGAGTATAGATATGGTCTCAAACTTATCACTCTGATCACTGTTGGACAATGAGAAGCTTATCAGACCAAATTTTGATAATTAGTATCAAAAATTAAAGATTGTCCTGGAGCACGAGCGGATCCTTTATGTGATAACGTATCTGACACCTGAGGAGCCTGCTCCTAATGCCCGAGGAGCGATTCAAGATACTTATTTGAAGTGGCTCAACGACCGCACCATGGTTCGTTGCATCATGCGGGCCTCCATGAATGACGAGTTCAGTCAAAAATTTGAAGAAGCTCAGCTAGAGGAAATACTTCAAGTATTGAGGGATTCCTTTGGTACTCCTAATGATGTTGAGCGAGACAAGACTAGTTATGTCATTTTCAATGCTTGGTGAGGGATGGTGCATCTGTTACTGATCATGTATTGTACATAATCGAGCAGATTGAAAAATTAAGCAAACTTGACTTTCTTTTGCATGAATAGCTAGGAAAGGATGTGATCCTGAACTCTCTATCCAAGTCCTACCTGTCGTTCCTCAGTCATTTCTGAATTATGAAACCTATAGTCAACTACCATGGTCTGTTGGAGTTGCTATAGACTTTTGAGAAAGATCACCAGCTCCATAAGGAGACAGCAAATCTAGTGGGAGGATCTTCTTCGGGTGGTCGTCATCCCTTTAAGAAAGAGAAAAAGAAGAAGAATAAGAAGGTGCCTGGTGCTGGGAGGTAGTCCCAGAAATCCAAGTTCAAGGCTCATCAAAGTCAGGTAGAGTGCTTCTTTTGCAAGAAGCAGGGTCACTGGAAGAGGAATTATCCTTAGTATATTGCTTTCCTTGGCCTGAATAGGTCAAAGAAGAAGAATCAATTAGTTGCTGGACAAGATACTTATGTGATAACACCTTGTAACTTCTCTCTTATAGATACAATGACTTAGGTATTGGATACTGAAAGTCCTATTCATATTTACAATTCATTGCAGGGTCTTCAGGTCACTAGGAGATTTGGAGAAGGTGAGATATTCTTGAATGTTGGAGATGGAAGATCAATTCCAGTTCTAGCTTTAGAAATCATCAAGCTTGTATTCGAGTCTCAGAATATTATTCTTAATAAGTGTCATTACTGTTCTACTTTTTTTTTAAAATATTATTTCTGTAGGCCTTTTTGTTGGAAAGGGTGCAGGATTTCATGCATGAATTTCAAAATATTTTTGAAATATAATGCAGTGGAATATGTAAATTAAATAATTTAATCTATAAATACATGCAATCAAATTACTAAACACTATAATTAGGATCTATAACATGTCATATTGCATTTATAAATCAAAAAAATAAAAGCTTTGGTATTGATCAAATCAATACCCTAGATCTAAAATAATTTTAGATCTAAAACCTAGGTCACATCTAAATAATAGAAGAGATCAGATCTCTTACCTTGGTGCGGGTTCAGAACTCTATGGTTGATTTTTTTTGTTGTCTTTGGAGCTGCACACGCGTCCGGCCTCTATAGGCGATCCACACGAGGCTGCAACAAAATCGAAGGTTCGTCGAATGAAGATCCGCTCGAAGTGCTAGCTTCTTGCAGATCACTCCGGATGGTTAATCTAAAAAATATTCTTCAGATCTCTTGGACATTCTCTGAGAAGAATATGAGGAGGAATAAGGGAGAAGTCAAACCCTTTGACCTCCCTAAAATCAAAAATAATAATATAAAAGAAAAGGTCCTAAGAGAAGACAGATTTTCTCTTTTAGTACATCAACGATTGATGTCCTGAGAACATCTCTATGCTAGGACATGAAAAGACCTTCTTCTCTAGATATTTCTCTAACTTTCAGATCTTATGATATCTGATTTTTCTCATAGAAAAATCTCATGATTTATGGAGAAGAAGGGTTCTAAAGGAAATCTTAAGAAAAGACCTTCTTTTCTTTTTCTTCTCTCATCAGAACATGATCAGATCATGTCCAAAATTAGATCACCATATCCCAACTCATTGGAGCATGGATTCACCATGCCATCCCTCTTTCTCTCTCAAATTTTTATCACATAAAAATAAAAGAACAAAGAGAGAATAATATGAAAGAAAAACAATGAGAGAAGATAATCTTTTCCCTTACCTTTTTTCTCTACAAGACATCAACTTTTGATCTCTTGATAGAAGACTCTCCTCCAAGGATCTTGGCACCTCAAACCACCCATGTCTTCCTCTTTCTCCTCTGCTATTTTTATCTAAAATCCACAAATTTTTGACTCTTATTTGATAGCATATGGGGCAGCAACCTTTTATATGGTAGACTGGGTCATAAAATCTAGTCTAACAAGGAGTCCATGAGGCATCCAACTCTTGGATGCCCCCTCTCTCATAAATTTTGTGGAGAGCATGAAATAACTCACAAAAGGGGCTACAAAAAGAAGGGATAAACTTGGAGAAAGTTGGCACAAGAGAGGAGAGAAGAGTCCTTGTGAAGAGGGACTCTTTCAAAAAAAAGATAAACCTAAACCACTTTCCATAATTAGCCAAATCTCTTTCCATATTGAATCAAATCAAATCTGATTCAAATCTCTAGAATAAATGGTGTGGGATAATATTTCTTGGATGTGGATATCATAGAAAAATATCTAAAAATTAATTAGTGGGCGTGGGCTTGAGATTTCTTAGGTAGCGCAAGAGATTTCTAGTCTAACTAGGATTCTTATGTAGATTAGGTCAAACACTTTGAACCCAATCCAAGTTAATTATTTCTAATTAATGGTGATATTAGTCCAACTAGGAGTCTAATTAAATCAGATTAAATCATATTTAATTCTAATTTAAATTCTAACTTAATTAAAAATTAGGTGCATACAAATCCTAGTCGAGCAGGGACTTGTTCTCCCTTGTAATTGACTTATCCAATAAACTAATTAGACTTAATCTAATTAAATCCAAACTAATTCTAATTGAATTAAATTCAGATAGACTTGATCTCAGCCTAATTGCTCAATCAGCTTGAGCCAATTAGCAATCCAATTGCTAATGATCCTCCTGCAACACTTGCATTAGGTCAAACATCAATCACATTGATCGTTTAACTTTAGAACGATTCTCAATCATCGATTAACCATCTAATTAGGTTACAATCTCTTATGTGTGTGATCTTATAGGTTCGAACCTAAGCTGATAGTGTAGAAATTAATTTCTGTACCAGTCAAAGTGACCATCTAGCAATGGTTCCCGATGTCCAGATAGGTCGAATGTATGCAAAGCAACATTCTAAGAATCTTGACCCATGGTTATCGTATAATTCATCCTTTTGATCAATAATGCTCAAAATGACTTCGAGTATGCTGTCAACACTCATATAAGTCATCTATATTGTGTCTCAAAATTTTGCAAATCTCGTGACTCCTCACGAGGATTACCTAGGCCTAGGTTTTGCTAAATTGAAACACAGTGAGACATTCTCTTCCTGAAATTAATCAAGAGTGATCAATCCCATCTTGACTCACACACCAACTTCACAAGTACTTGACTGTATCCAGAAACTTTTCGAACCTATATTAAAAATACAGACAGTCCGGCACCAAAGCACAATGAGTTGCTTGCAAATCATCGTGGTGATCTCAAGTCGGAGGGACACTTATATCCATTGGCCTTAGAGTGTTACATTGGTCACGTTCAGTGCAGATGTACTTTTATATCTCATCTGCATGTCATACCAGTGTCTCCACACCACTTGATTATGAGGACAACCAATGCATATGGCATACAACAACCTACACTTGATAAGTTATCGTCCTTATTAATAACTTATCATTTGGTCGTGAACAATTGAAGAACCATCCGATAAATCTTCCTTTATTGATTGATTGTGGTTCTAAGGACTTCATCAAAATTTAGGAGTTCATTTAAGGAAGATAGTTCTTTTATGATGAACCTGCCAAATAACTATTATTATTAGATAATTCATATACTAATTTCAATCATCTACCACTTAGATAATAGGCTTTAGGACATATTTTTCAACAACTCCCACTTGTAGTAAAGCCAATTAGAATGATATCAAATATCCTATCTTTCACTTGAGTTCATAGAACTTCTTAGTTCCGAGGCCTTAGCAAATGGGTCGGTCCAGTTCTTCTTTTTCATCGATCTTCCAAATGTCGATGTCACCCTGATCTAAAATCAAAAGTGATAGCAACACAGAGTATGCTCGTCCTTTAGTTCTGTTGGGTATAAAATACCCCTCCGACCGAAGTTTGTAAAAAATCGACCCTTCCAGGGCTCTTCCGGCTTCCGACCTTGTGTGGCATCTCTCTGAGCCTCCTAGACCGTTCGAGATTCCGGACTTATCCGACAATAAGCTTCTCCATTCATCTACCGGGCCGCTCCAAAGACTCTCTAGGCCTCACTATCAGTCGACCTTCTACGGTGATCAACTATTCTCCGAACTCCTTCCGGACTTCGTTAATAGCCGAGCTTCTTCGACAACGAGATTTCTACAGTGATCAGATTCCATCCAAGTTTCTACGGCGGTCGACCGTCTTCAGGATTCCAGTCGAGCTCCTGCGATAGCCGAACTTCTACTACGAGCGGTCTACTCCGAACTTTTACTACGAGCGGTCTACTCCGAACTTCTACTACGAGCGGTCTACTCCGAACTTCTACTACGAGCGGTCTACTCCGAACTTCTACTACGAGCGGTCTACTCCGAACTTCTACTACGAGTGGTCTACTCTGAACTTCTACTACGAACGGTCTTCTCCAAACTCCTACTACGAGCAGTCTACTCCGAACCCCTACAGCGGGCGATCTACTCCGGATCTCTACTGTAAGCAAATTCCATCCGAGCCTCTACTGTAAACATATTTCTTCCAAACTTCTATTACAGGTAGACTTCAGTCGAGCTTCTTCGTAGTCGGATCCCAGACGAGCTTCTACAATGGGACGGGATCCACCGGCCAGGTCGCTACTCCGAGCTCCCACGACAATCGATCTTCGATCGAGCTTCTACAATAAGCGATCTCCTTTCAGCCTTCTACAAAAACCAGACTTCGATCGAACTTCCATAGCAGATGGATATCGGACGAGCTTCTACGACGGACAGACTCTGACAGCTGGATTTCTACAACGACCGATCACCTCTGATGTCTGCCGAACCTCCCCAACGCCATTCGAAGTCCATCATCGGCCGACCCTCCACCAGATCCTTCATGAAACTAGACTTCTCCAATGGATCATCTTCAGACAAGCTTCCACATCAGGCGAATCCCAGATGGACTTCTCTAGCAATCGGACCCCTATCGGGCTTTGCCAATGGAAAGTCTCCATCTGAGCTTCTACAGCAGATGACTCCCACCTGTAGTATCAGTGCCTAAGGTATCTGACAACAGTAGACTCGTCAGCAGCTTCAGAGACATCCGAGCTTCTCCCAGACCAACAATAGAGAGCCATTCCGCTCCATCAGATATCCCAACCGAGCTCTAGCCGACAGATCCGAACTCTCTGGCAAGTCACGACAATGGCCACTACCCTGCTCCACTCTCTGCAACGGATTCCGTATGGCTCTACTACTCTCTAGCAAGTCGCGACAACGGATGCCGCTCCACTCTCCGGGCTCCATTACTCTCTGGCAAGTCACCACTCCACTCTTCGTAACAAACTCCATGTGGCCCTGAATGACCCCTGACGCCACTACTCTCTGTAACAATCTCCGTGCGGCTCTGAACAGCCCACTACCAGGCGGTTACAGATGTCGCTGTCAATTCGTTACACTCTCCGTCTATAAAAAGGGACCCCCAGATACGTTCTTCTCTAAGCTCTGATCTCTATCTCAAAATTTTGCTAAAATTCTTCCTCGAGCACTCCATTTCTGTTGAAGTAGAGTACTGACTTGAGCGTCGAAGGATCTTGCCGGAGTACCCCCAACTCTGGTTTAGACTTTCCTTGTAGGTCCCGACGGCGGCCGCGGTCATTCCGACTTCAGTTTCTCTGGCTTCGACAGAATTCTGCACCAACAGAATTGACGCTAGAGGGAGGGCCTTCTGTGTCTTTGCAGTATCCTTATTCTTAAAGGAGTGCTCAATGAGACTGTCTCCGATCATCTTCTCCGACATCCTCTTCTCCTTCTTCTACTAGATCTCCACCTGATGCCTCCCCGAAAGGCATCCACCAGGCGATCCACGACCTCCGCGGCCAGATCTCAGGCTCTGGCCTCGCCTCCAATTTTTCAGGCTCCTCCTCCTCCGACAACGACGGTCGATATGGAGCAGTTCGACCTACTGGTTCAGCAGGTCAAAAGCCTCACCGAAGCAGTTCAGGCCATGCAGCAGTAGCAGCAATAGCCGTAGGCATCAGTGCGGTTGGAAAGAGCATCATCGAAGTTCCAAGATCCGGTAGTAGGTCGGGCCACTTGGGCCAGTCATCCTGTCTTCCCTAAAAAGGAGAATCCGAGGGTGGAGAGCCCTCAGTCTGATCACGTTTCTACTCCCAGAGAATCCCTACCTCCACTCTACCAGAAGACCCTCGAGACTCGCAGTCGAGAGGACCTGCTGGATCGAAGGCTCTAGGAGATGAACTAGCAAATCGAAGAGCTCCACCACACTCTTCCTGCTTATGCTGAGGATATCTGTACTGACCCTCCTTTCTCTCAAATGATCATGCAGGAACCGATCCCGTCAAACTTCAAGCTCCCCTAATTTGAAAGCTACGACGGGACCTCGGATCTGGTTGATCACTTGGAGGCCTTTCGGACAATGATGCTGCTCCATGACGCACCAGACGCCATCTTGTGCCGAGCTTTCCCATTTTCCTTGAAGGGAGCAGCAAGGAACTGGTACTCGATGCTAAAGCCGGGTACTATCTTCTCCTTTGATCAGATGAGCCACCAGTTTGCGGCTCATTTTGTTAGCAGCCGGCATCCTCGGAGAGGTTCGGAGTCCCTTATCAACATCAAGCAAAAGGAGGGAGAATCTATCCGAGCCTACGTCAACCGCTTTAACATCGCCGCGCTGGAAGTCCGAAACTTGGACCAATCGGTCGCGATGGCTGCCCTGAAGGGCGGTCTTCGAAAGAATGATCTACTATTTTTCTTGAAAAAGAAATATTCCAGGGACTTTGCTGATTTGCTGGCTCGGGCCGAAGGATATGCCCGGGAAAAGAAGCCTTCAAGATGAAGGACAAAGAGGCCGTAAAGCAGTGGCAGGCGGGGGACTCCAGCAAGTCCGCAATTGAAAAAGGGTCGAGTGAAGCTCGGCCGCATTCTCGAACTCCCTCCAGACACAAGTGTGTCTAGACTCCTCCCCAGGCTCGTAGGAAGAGGAGCCCAGACCGTAGAGTTCGGCGGGGCTCTCCTCCAGGAAGATTCCGCAGCTACGCCCCTCTCAACACATCGAAAACTCAAGTGCTGATGGAGGTCAGGGAGCAGCTGTCAAGGCCGAAAAGGATGCGCACCCACCCCAGAAAGTGCAATCCTAACAAATTCTACCTCTATCATCGCGACCATGGCCATGACATGGAGGAGTGTATCCAGCTTCGAGATTAGATCGAGGAGCTCATCAGACGAGGTCGGCTCGACAGATTCATTCGACATCGACCTGAAGGTAGAGAAGATCGACTTAGGGCCCTACCACAGTCGGAGCCGCCAAGAAGGGAGGAGCAGCCTAAAGATCGGCCTCCGATTGGGATTATCAACTCCATCTCAGGAGGACCCCGATCGGGAGCAGACCTTCCGCGGCTATAGGATCCAAAAAATCTACGGATGTATTACCTATAGCTTTGCCTTAAATAAAAGTCTTATATTTGCATATCTATCCTTTTGGCATAAACTTATAACGATAGGAAGTAACTCCCTCATTCAATCAAAATTAAGTGTGTTAGGAATAGGAGGAGAACCTCATCCTAACATGAGCAAAGTCGAAGGCCCGATTACTTAGAGATCGGATGGGGGGAGAGGCCCTTGCAATGGCCCTTATGTGCCCCCACAGTCTTGTTAGAAATAAGAGGAGAACCTCATCCTAACATGAGCAAAGTCGAAGGTCCGATTATTTAAGATCGGATGTGGGGAGAGGCCCTTATAACGACCCTTATGTGCCCCCTCAGCTTTGTTAGGAACAGGAGGAGAACCTCGTCCTAACATGAGCAAAGTCGAAGGCCCGATTACTTAGAGACCAGATGAGGGGAGAGACCCTTGCAACGGCCCTTATGTGCCCCCACAGTCTTGTTAGGAACAGGAGGAGAACCTCATCCTAACATGAGCAAAGTCGAAGGCCTGGTTACGTAGAGATCGGATGAGGGGAGAGGCCCTCGCAACGGCCCTTTACGTGCCCCCACAGTCCCATTAGGAACAGAAGGAGAACCTCATCCTGACGCGAACAAAGACCCAATCGATCAAGACCGGATGAGGGGGGGGAAGCCTCCTCAACGGCTCCTCTACACTCTCATGACCCCGTTAAGAGCAGAGGGAAAACCCTCAGTCGAACACAAAAAAAAGAGAGGGGGAGATGAAAAGGAAAAGCGACGAACAACACCAGTGACAAGTGAAAAACAAAATGCATCAAAGACATAAGGGACCTCGTCTCAATGAGGGAGGATATTCTTATCAAGAAACCCTCAGTCACTAAAAGGAAACTCGACACAGGCTGAGGAGAAGTCGACTTTCTCAAAGTAACGAGAAGTTCGGATCCCCAAGTTTGAGCATTGAAAGGAAGCGTCAAACTCAAATGGCCTCGAAAAGACCTACGATCATGAACCAAAAAGGCAAATCGACACGGCGACCACCGGAAACTTCCAAACAACGACGACGTCGAACAAGACAAAAGACAAAAGGAGTTCGGTAAACGATAATTCAATACCCAAATGGACAAGGTAATAAAAATTTTCTTTTTCATTTTATTAGTGAAGTATATATTACAAAGTCTTGAAGGCCAAAAAGAGAGACGACAAGAAAAGAAAAAGAGAAAAGAGCTCTAAGGAAGCCCAGCTTCTTCCGACTTCGAGCTCTCAGTTTCGGTCCTTATTAGGGATTGCCTCAAGTTTTCAACTTCTCCCTCTAGTTCCATCTTTCTCAGCAGCATATCCCGATACATCTGGTGGAACTACCGGCTCTCACCCTCCGACTCTCGAAGCCTCTTCCTCAGGACCTCAGACTCCGCCTCAGCATCTTTGATCACTTGCTGCTCATGGACCAACTGGATTTTCAGCCACTGCAGCTCGGCCTCCCCCCACCCAAGGGCTGCAGATAGTTCTGCCATGGTCTCCCTCAAGGAGCAGAGCTCGTCCGAGCCTTGTGCAGAGGCAAGCTGGGCTCTCTCGGACAACTGCCTCCGAAGGCAGGCAACTTCGTTGGTCATCGTCTGGGGCTTCCTTCGATAGTCCTCTACTTGCCCGCTCCAGCCGACTCGGTAGGCGTTGTAGTTCGCCTCAGCATCCTGCAGCTGCTTCTAAAGGTTGAAGAATTTTTTTGACCAGTCTCGATCACAGTCGGCTTGGACTGTGAGCCAGGACGAGCTCCCTTCCAGCTGACCGATCTTCTCCCATGCGGCCGCCAGCTCGACTTCAAGGGAGCTGATCTTGAAAGCTTGAGTCCAAGATCGATCGCTGACACATTTTCGGAGTTCCTCAAGCTCTGTCATGAAGTTGGCCTTCCTCCAGGTATATTCCATGAGACCCTTCCTATGGAGGTCCTGAAAGCGAGTAGCCTCTGCAGTGACTTTCGAATAGCTTTTCCTCAGCCGGTGAAGTTCATCTTCCAGCTTCTCGGACTTCTTCGTCAACTGACGAACTTTCCTTCTGAGGTCTTGGATCATCGACTTCATAAGAATCTCCTGTGGTAAGGGAAGAGCTTCGGTAGGGCACTGTCGTTGGGAGGCAAAGGCGCCACAACTCAAATTAGTACAAGAAGATAAAAGAAAAGGAAAAGAATTCAAAAAAAAAAGGGAGGGGCCCTTTGTAAAGAAGAATCCGATTTCATTGATTAAATGATTTTCAAGTACAAGAGAACGAAAAAGAAAAGAGTCACCACAAAGAAAAAATACAAAGCTAGAGGTTCCAGACCTCTGGGGCAGAAGTGGAGGGGCTCAGCATCTCCGAAAGATCGGCAGCAGTGGCTGCAGCGGTCAACGAGGTCCCAGCTGGAGGAGGACCGTCAGCGGCTTCGGATGGTCCGGCTTCATCGTCGGATGCCTCATCTAGAAAACCAAGATCCAGTTCAGGAAACCTTCTAGCCACCTTCGTTTGGCAGAGTTAGAAACCCTTGATGAAGGCATCTTGGCTGAACTGAATCTGTAGATCCTCCATCTTGGAGGAGGCCTTGAACTCCTCCACTGCTCGGGCCTCTGCCTCCGAGACCAGGGCCGGGATCCACACTTTCAACTCGAAAACCTACGCCTTCAACTCGGAAGCCTGCACCTTCAACTCGAAAGCCTGCACCTTCAGTTCGGAGATCTCGGCCTCAGCCTTCTTTCTCTCCTCCTCTAAGGCGGTCCTCAGATCAGACGAGGTTTGTCCCTTCTTTTTCAATGCCTCCTGAAGGCTTAGGACCTCGACGATCTTCTCCTCGAGGCGGGTGGCCCCAGCCAGATGGCCTTCCTTCGCTTGGGCGGCCTCCTTCATGGCATCGTTCATTGCCTCGATGTTGGCGATGAGCTAGTGTCCCACCTGCAAGAGCAGCCAGGGAGTCAATATAAAAGCCGAAAGGTAAGCAGAGTAAAGAAACAGGAAGAAGGAATGAGTTGATCTACCTCGAAGAAGGACCCCAGAGAGTTCCAGGCCCGCTGCTCAGGGTCGGTGTGGACGATCCTGCGAACGACCTCGGGCAAGATGCACCCATCGATCAATTCCTTTATTAGATCCCTATTATGGAAGGGATTTTCCCCTAGATCTTCCTCGGATCTGCCTGCCTCCTCGATGGCAGCCTTGCAGCTGCGGCTCTTGCGGGCCAGAGTCTTCTTTCTCCTCCTCCTCGCGCCCTCGGGTGCCCCCTCGGGACGAGCCTCTGGAGCGGGATCCATGATCGGGAGACTCATCGAAAGGGCTCGGGGGGCTTCAGGCTCGACATCAGAAGGGACGTCGATGGCAACGACCACCTGAGCAGGCACGGTCGAGCTTGTCCCTTCTGTCCTGGCTTTCTTCGCCGACCCCGGGGCCGAGGCATCTTTTCTCTTGTGGGTCTTGAGGCCCTAGGCTAACCTCCGAGCCACGCCTGCATCCATGTCTGCAATACAAGAAGATCAACACAGCTCAGAGATGGAATAAAAAAAAGAAGAAAAAAAAAGAGAGAGAAAAAAAGGAGAGAGATAATGGTACCGACAGGGTTAAGAGGACTCAGACCGACGTTGAACAAGAGTTGTTCCTTCAGAAGTTTGAAAAGGAGGAGGGCTTAATAGGCCTCGAGCTTTTTGGAGGATTCGAGGTCGTCCCTCTCTAGGCTAGGGGCTCGGTGGATGGAATCCCTCAGAGAGCCCCAAGGGGGTAATCCTAGCTCCAAGGTCGGGCATCGAACATAGAAGAATCTCTCTTTCCAGTTGTGGATAGAAGAGGGGGCACCTTTCAGCAACCCCTTTCTATCGAACTAGGGAGAGAAGTACCACCAGTCTTTTGCCGAGGGGTGATGCTTGAAGGTGTAAAAGTTCCTAAACAAAGAAAGAGTCGGCCGAACTTCAGCTAAACTACAAAGAGAAAGAAACCCTATAAAAAATCTGAAGGAGTTCGACGCTACTGAGACTAGAGAAATATTCAAAAAATGAAAGAGAGCGACGACAAAAGACGGAAGTGGAAGTCGAAGTCCAGCACGGAAGGCCTCCTGGTATAGACAGAAGCGATCGGGAGGAGGGGCACTAGCCTTCAGGATTTCAGCCGAGCTCCTGCGATAGACAAACTTCTACTACGAGCGGTCTACTCCGAATTTCTACTACGAGCGATCTACTCCGAACTTCTACTGATCTACTCTGAACTTCTACTACAAGCGGTCTACTCCGAATTTCTACTATGAGTGATCTACTCCGAACTTCTACTACGAACGGTCTTCTCCGAACTCCTGCTATGAGCAGTCTACTCTGAACCCCTACAGCGGACGATCTACCCCGAATCTCTACTGTAAGCAAATTTCATCCGAGCCTCTACTGTAAACATATTTCTTTCAAACTTCTATTACAGGTAGACTTCAGCCGAGCTTCTTCATAGCCAGGTCCCAGACGAGCTTCTACAATGGGACAGGACCCACCGACCAGGTCGCTACTCCGAGCTCCCACGACAATCGATCTTCGACCGAGCTTCTACAATAAGCGGTCTCCTTTCAGCCTTCTATAAGAATCAGACTTCGATCGAACTTTCATAGCAGATGGTATCGGACGAGCTTCTACGATGGACGGACTCCGGTAGCTGGATTCCTACAACGATCGATCACCTCTGATGTCTGCCAAATCTCCCCAACACCATCCGAAGTCCATCATCGGCCGACCCTCCACCAGATCCTTCATGAAATCGGACTTCTCCAATGGATCATCTTTAGATGAGCTTCCACATCAGGTGAATCTCAGATGGACTTCTCTAGCAATCGGACCCCTACCGGACTTCGCCAATGAAAAGTCTCCATCCGAGCTTCTACAGTAGATGACTCCCACCTATAGTATCAGCGCCTAAGGTATCCGACAACAGTAGACTCGTCAGTAGCTTTGGAGACATCCGAGCTTCTCTCAGACCAACAATAGAGAGCCATTCCGCTCCATCAGTTGTCCCAGTCGAGCTCCAACCGACAGATCCAAACTCTCTGGCAAGTCACGACAATGGCCACTACCCTGCTCCACTCTCTGCAATGGATTTCGCATGGCTCTACTACTCTCTGGCAAGTCACGACAACGGACGTCGCTCCACTCTCCGGGTGCCACTACTTTCTGGCAAGTCACCACTCCACTCTCCGTAACAAACTCCACGTGGCCCTGAACGACCCCTGACGCCACTACTCTCTGTAACAATCTCCGTGCGGCTCTGAACAGCCCACTACCAAGTGGTTACAGATGTCACTGTCAATCTATTACGCTCTCCGTCTATAAAAAAGGACCTCCAGATACGTTCTTCTCTAAGCTCTGATCTCTATCTCAAAACTCTACTAAAATTTTTCCTCGAGTACTCCATTTCTGTTGAAGCAGAGTACTGACTTGAGCATCGGAGGGTCTTGCCGGAGCACCCCCAACTCTAATTTAGACTTTCCTTGCAGGTCCCGACGGTGGCCACAGTCATCCCGACTCCAACTTCTCCGACTTCGATGGAATTCTGTACCAACAAGTTCTTTAGCCAGATTTATGGCTCTAGTGTTATAATAGGACTGGACCATCAGTGGAGGGTGCTACTCCCAACCTGCTAATGAAGCTCAGCAACTACACAACTTACATAGCAGCATCATATGCTACGATGTACTCTATATCACTAATTGAGTAGACTAAAGTATCCTGCTTGAAATATTTTCAGCAAATTGCTCCTACAATTAGGGTATGATCTGACACTTTCTTGTTGTCATCTTGATCTGACTGAAATCGAAACATCCACATATTTAAAGTCAGTATTTCTATATTTGAGTCACTGAACTTTAGTATTTTTCAAATACTTAAGGATTATCCATATAATCTTCCAGTGATTCTTACTTAGATCAGACTGGTATCTGCTTACTACCATTAGTGAGTATACCATATCTGATCTTGAACATGAAGAAATTAGATGACACTCAAACCTTTATTCTTTGTAATGCTAGAATGCCATTCCCGATTAAGAGAATTTCATCCATAGACAACACAAGGAATAACACTACAGAATATTTTGCCAACTTATAAATGCAGGGTTCCTCTTTATTCATAATAAAGATATATGTTCAAAACGTATGTTCCAACTCCAGGATAATAATGAAAACGGGCTTTATAGGTCTCCACCTTTCCGTTTGCGCTACTCTGATCTTTTTGAAAAATTTATTCACACCTAATGGGTTTTATCCCTTCAGGTGAATCATCTAGTGTCTATACACTATTGATTTTCATAGACTTCAATTTGGATTTAATGGCACCAAGCCACTTCTCAGAGTTAGACTACTGCATTGCATCCCTATAGGTGATCGGATCCTTGTTAATCTCATCGAGCTCAACAGGATCGCCGTCCCAGACCTAGACACTGAAGTATCTGTCTAGCTAATGCGGTACTCTACCAAATCTCCTTAAAGGTGTTACTTTAATGGGCTCCGAGTTTGATCTAATCAAATCCGGTTCTGTAGGTTTACTAGATTATGTCGGTTCATTTTCTACCGATCAAACTTCCAAGTTTAACTTGATAGGCATTAGTTCCTTCTCTAAGGAACTTCTTTCCAAAAAGAATGCCCTACTACTGATGAGCATGTTATGTTCTTCAGCATGATAGAATTAGTAACCCTTAAACACCTATTGGACCAAGAACCAAGTTTATCTATATGCAAACCTTTGACATAGGCCGATCAACTCCAAACCCAAAGGTGAGAGAGTCTAGGTCTATGCCCGATCCATATCTCATATGAAATCTGCACAACAGACTTACTCAGTATATTTTCACAGTAAAATAGGTAATCACACAAGAGTACAATCCTAAAACAGGCAGAGAAGTAAACCCTATCATGGATTGAACCATGTCTAACAAAGTTCAACTTCTCCTTTCAGATACACTGTGTTTCGAAAAGAAATCCACTGAGAGAGAATCCAATTCTCTCCTAGATATATCAAAACTCACTAGATAAGTATTCGCCTCTTCGATCTGATCGAAGAGTTCTAACACCTTATCCAGTTTGTTCCAATCTTTCATTATTGAATCATTTGAATATTTCAAATGATTCAGCCCAGATGCACCCATGCCCAGATAGGTCGTCTGTAATGAAATATTAATATCTTCCTCTGGCACTTAAGTTCACGGTCCACATACATCACTATATATGAGACTTAGAACTTTATCAGCTCCTTCACCTTTTTCATTAAAAGATGACTTTGTCATCTTTCCAAAAAGACAAGACTCACAGGCTATCAATGATTCACAATCATTGATGTCAAGGTTTTCCTCTCAAGCTAATCCGTTTATCCTGTTCTTGTCAAGGTGACTAAGCCAAAGATAGACATCCATGACATTATCTAACTTGGATGTGTACATTACACTTAATAGGCTGTGTAAATGTTAAATGTTATTTTCTTATTGTCCATATATTATTGTAACATTATTCAAAATAAAACCATAATAATCTTCCTTTATTAATGAATGATGATCATCTTTAGCCAAAAGGCCAACAAAGATTACATTCATCATAAATAATGGACAATAGTAACAATTACTCTAAATGATAATATTTGAAAATAAGCTCTACAATTCTTAAAGTTAGGATTGGAATAAGACTTCCATCCCTAACATTCAAGAATTTCTCATCATTTTCAAACATTTCACTTACTAGCAACAAATTGCATAAGACCATCGATATCTAATACTTAGGTAGTAGAATTACATAGAAAAATTTTAAGGTGTTATCATATAACATCCTTGATGAGCAACTCTTGCTCCTTTCTCTTATTTAGCCTATTATGGTCAAGGGAAGCAAGACAATTCTTCTTCCTATGACTCTGCTTCTAGTGGAAGCAACATACTTGATTTGGATCAATTTTGGACTGATTGTTTTGACTGGACTAAGAAGGCCCAATATGAATCCATTCGTACTGCTAAACCAAATTCAACTTTCAATACTAATTAACGAAGTTGGATCCCATAAGTCATCACTGTCTAACAGCAATTGGAGCAATTAAGGTCTAGCCTTATTTTGAGAAAGGAGAACAATAACCTAATGTATATGAATTATTTTAAGCCTAGAGATTTGGACTTTAGTCTCAAGGTTCTCCCACTATTTTTTTCAAATTGATAGCCTCTACCTCCAATTTGGGAATTACTTTAATTTTCTAGTAGGTACTAGAATCCACATACACTACACACAAGCCTGACTTTGGTCGGCCAACCCATCTACATCTACGGATAGGTTCATCAACCAATTATTTCTCCAAACAACTTTTAGTAATTTAATTTTACCCCAGAAACCTAATCAGTAGGCTTTGGCCTCCACTGTAAGGATCCGGTTAGGTCCAACCATTAACATGACCATACTTAGTGCATCTAACCAACAAATGATTAAGCCCAACTTTGGTTGGCTAATCTAACCACTATTAGAGAGACACTTCCAAGTCATCATATGATGAGTGATAATTCTATTAGTCAACAAGCACCAGGCCTTTGGGTCTGTAATGATTATTGAGTTAATGGACTCATTATCAAACACCTTAATGGGAGACTATGACTCAGTTATCTCCATAACTTTATCATTTTAAGGACTTAATAATTTTAAAAGATTTAAAATTATTAGAGATTTAAGGATAGAAAAGACATGGACCAATTTGCTCCTACTGACTTTACCAAGTCAAGTCCTCCCATTGACTTCTCAAGTCATTAACAAGGACTAGGATCAAATTTGGTCCATGGGCACCTAGATCAGTCTCACTGAATGAAATCAGATTCACTGATTTTCTATGTGACATGGGTTAGCACGAATCAATGAGCAACCTAATCAAGATCTGATTAACCACATTGGCCAGGTAAGTATGATCGGTGGGAAGATCTACCAAAGCTTGCCTTAGACATCATAAGAAATGGTCAGGTAAGCGGGCTCTCAATTAAAAACCATCGGTCAGGTTTACCTTAGACACCAACTAGTTTATCAGTTTTGATTTGATCTGCCTAAAGACTTGGGCTAGCCGCTGAGCCACGATCAGCGTCCATTTGTTAGATATATGGACTTTGATCAACTACAACTATTGAAGTGATCTATAGAAATGACCTAATCCTAATTAACTTTTAATTAGGTTTAATCAATTTCTTAACTTAGTCCATATTTAATCTAACCTCAGGTCTAACCCAGTTAATGACCTGACAAAGCTAACCCATTACCCTTTAACCCATATTTTATGAAATTGTCTTAGGATCTTTAAATCACAAACCTAGATCCTAAACAACCACTTAATTCTTTTAATTAAGTTCATGGCTGAGGGTTGGGGTTCGACATTTTGAAAATCATTTTCAACTTTTGAAAAATTTAATACAATCTAGTGTTGTTTCACTAAATAGGTCGACTCATTTCAAAAATGGGTCGGCTTATTTCACTAACAAACACTAACAGTTAAAATCAGTCAGAAAAATAATGGAGCCAACTTTTCAGTCAAGCTGGATTGCTGGTCGAGCTGGCCCGATAAGCAAATAGAACCTTCGTAAGATCCTATTCTTGGCTGATTTTAATCTATGTACACTACATAAAATTTTATGAAATAAAATAGACCTAATCTAAAATATTCATGACAAGATTTATTTAAACTCTTTTAAATTTTCTAGATCGCAACGTACCAGGACAACCTTCACACTGTAAGGGGTAAACTTTACAGTAGGACAACCTACAGTCCGTACGATCATTATTTTATTTTTTAAATTTATTTTAATATAATCATAACATGTTATAAAAGAACCTAGATGCTCTAATATCACTGTTGGAAAGGGTACAGAGTTTCATGCATGAATTTCAAAATAGTTTTGAAATATAATGCAGTGAAACATGTAAATTAAATAATTTAATCTACAAATACATGCAATCAAATTACTAAATCCTACAATTAGGACCTATAACATGTCATATTATATTTATAAATCAAAAAAATAAAAACTTTTTTATTGATCAAATCAATACCCTAGATCTAAAACAGTTTTAGATCTAAAACCTAGATCACGTCTAGATAATAGAAGAGATCAGATCTCTTACTTTGGTGCGGGTCAAGAACTCCACAGTTGATTTTCTTTATTGTCTTTAGAGCCGCATATGCATCTAGCCTCTATAGGTGATCCACACGAGGCTACAACAAAATCGGAGGTTCGTCGAATGAAGATTTGCTCGAAGTGCTAGCTTCTTGCAGATCTCTCTGGATGATTAATCTAAAAAATATTCTTCAGATCTCTTGAACATTCTATGAGATGAAGAATATGAGGAGAAATGAGGGAGAAGTCAAACCCTTTGACCTTCTTAAAATCAGAAATAATAATATAAAAGAAAAGGTCCTAAGAGAAGATAGATCTTCTCTTTCAGTACATCAACGATTGATGTCTTGAGAACATCTCTATGCTAGGATATGAGAAGACCTTCTTCTCTAGATATTTTTCTAACTTTTAGATCTTATGATATCTAATTTTTTTCATAGAAAAATATCATGATTTATGGAGAAGAAGGGTTCTAAAAGAAACCTTAAGAAAAGACCTTCTTTTCTTCTTCTTCTCTCATCAGAACATGATCAGATCATGTCCAAAATTACATCACCATGCCCCAACTCATTGGAGCATGGATCCACCACACCATCCCTCTTTCTCTCTCAGATTTTTATCACATAAAAATACAAAAACAAAGAGGGAATAATATGAAAGAAAAACAATGAGAGAAGACAATCTTTTCTCTTACCTTTTTTCTCTACAAGACATCAACTTTTGATCTCTTGATAAAAGACTCTCCTCCAAGAATCTTGGTGCCTCAAACCACCCATGCCTTCCTTTTTCTCTTCTACTATTTATATCTAAAAGTCATGAATTTTTGACTCTTATTTGATAGCATATGGGGCGGCAACCTTTTATATGGTAGACTAGGTCATAAAACCTAGTCTAACAAGGAGTCCATGGGGCGTCCAAGAGTTGGACGCCCCCTCCCTCATAAATTTCGTGGAGAGTATGAAATAAATCACAAAAGAGGCTACAAAAAAAAGAGATAAGCTTGGAGAAAGTTGGTGCAAGAGAGGAGAGAAGAGTCCTTGTGAAGAGGGACTCTTTCAAAAAAAGGATAAACCTAAACCACTTTCCATAATTAGCCAAATCTCTTTCCATATTGAATCAAATCAAATCTGATTCAAATTTAGAATAAGTGGTGTGGGATAATAATCCTTGGATGTGGATATCATAGAAAAATATCTAAAAATTAATTAGTGGGTATGGACTTGAGATTTCTTAAGTGGCATAAGAGATGATATGGAATCCTAGTCTAACTAGGATTCTTATGTAGATTAGGTCAAACACTTTGAACCCAATTCAAATTAATTGAAACCTAATTAATAGTGATCTTAGTCTAACTAAAAGTCCAATTAAATTAGATTAAACTATATTTAATTTTGATTTAAATTCTAACTTAATTAGGAATTAGGTGCATACAAGTCCTAGTCGAACAGGGACTTGTTCTCCCTTGCAATTGGCTTATCCAATAAACTAATTAGACTTAATCCAATTAAATTCAAACTAATTCTAATTGAATCAAATTTAGATAGACTTGATCTCAGCCCAATTGCTTAATCAGATTGAGCCAATTAGCAATCCAATTGCTAGTGATCCTCTTGCAACACTTGCATTATGTCAAACATCAATCACATTGATCGTTTAACCTTAGAACGATTCTTAATCATCGATTAACCATTTGATTAGATTATAATCTTTTATGTGTGTGATCCTAAAGATTTGAACCTAAGTCGATAGCATAGAAATCAATTTTTATATCAATCAAAGTAATCATCTAGCAATGGTTCCTGACGTTCAGATAGGTCGAATGTATGCAAAGCAACATTCTAAGAACTCTGACCCATGGTTACCGTATAATTTATCCTTTTGACCAATAATGCTCAAGATGACTTCGAGTATGCTGTCAACACTCATATAAGTCATCTCTATTATATCTCAAAATTTTGCAAATCTCGTGACTCCTCACGAGGATTACCCAGGCCTAGGTTTTGCTAAATTGAAACACAACGAGACATTCTCTTCCTGAAGTTAATTAGGAGTGGTCAATCCCATCTTGACTCACACACCAACTTCACAAGTACTTGATTGTATGCAAAAATCTTTTGAACCTATATTAAAAATACAGACAGTCCGGCATCAAAGCACAGTGAGTTGCTTGCAAGTCATCGTGCTGATCTCAGGTCAGAGGGACACTTATACTCATTGGCCTTAGCTAACTACTCTTGACAGTAGAGTGTTACATTGGTCACCTTCAGTACAGATGTACTCCTACATCTCACTTGGATGCCATACCAGTGTCTCCACACTACTTGGTTACGAGGATAACCAATACATATGGCATACAGCGATCTATACTTGATAAGATATCGTCCTTGTTAATAACTTATCATTTGATCATGAATAATTTAAGAACTATCTGATAAATTCTTCTTTATCGATTGATTGTGGTTCTAAGGACTTCATCATAATTTAGAAGTTCATTTAAGGAAGATAGTTCTTTTATGATGAACCTGCCAAATAACTATTATTATTAGATAATTTATATACTAATTTCAATCATCTACCACTTAGATAATAAGCTTTAGGACATATTTTTCAATACTTTTGGCCAATTCAAATTATAAAATATCAATAAAGAAAAATCTTTATGATATTATTTTGAATGGTGTTACAATTTTACATAGACAGTTGAACAATAGTATTTATATTGTATCTAGGTCTAATGTAATGTACATTTCAAATAAATGCCCTAGAATAGATGATGTCACAGATGCCTATCTTTGGCATTGTAGGCTAGGTCATATCAACAAGAATAAGATGAACAGGTTAGCTCAAGAAAGAATTCTTAATAAACACGATTATGAATCATTACCTACCTGTGAGTCTTGTTTGCTTGAAAAGATGACCAAGTCACCTTTTACTAGAAAAGGTAAACAAGCCAGTGATGTGCTGGGTATGATATATACTGATGTATGTGGATCCATGAGTACATGTGCCAGAGGAGGATATAGCTACTTCATCATGTTCACAGACGATCTATCTAGGTATGGGTACGTCTACTTGATTAAATAAGTCTGAATCATTTAAAATGTTCAAACGGTTCTGTAATGAAGTAGAGAAACAAACTGAAAAAAAATATTAAAACTCTTTGATATGATCGAAGAGGTGAATATCTTTCTAGTGAATTTCTGACATATCTAGGAGAGAATGGGATTCTCTCCCAATAGACTCTTCTAGGGACACCACAGCATAATGGCATCTCAGAAAGGAGGAATCAAACCTTGTTGGACATGGTTCGATCCATGATGGGATTTTCAACTCTGTCGATCTTCTTTTGGAGATATGTACTTGAAATAGTCTGTCTTGTACTTAATAATGCCCCAAGCAAGTCAATTAGTAAGACACCATATGAGATATGGTTAGGACGTAGGCCAAACCTCTCTTACTTTAGAGTTTGGGGGTGTTCGGCTTATGTTAAACGATTACAAACTAACAAGCTCAGTCCTAGGTCTGATAAGTGTAATTTCGTAGGGTACCCAAAGAAAACAAGGGGATATTATTTTACTTGTCTACTGAACAAAAGGTGTTTATCAGTAGTAAGGCATATTTTTTGAAAAAAAAATTCCTTAGTGAAGGAATAAGTGCCTCTAAAATCGAGCTTGACAAAGTTCGATAGGTAGAAGAACTGACACCAATGATTGAATCCAAACCAGATTTGATAAGATCAAACTCGGAGCCCAATGAACTAACATCCTTAAGACGATCTGGTAGAGTACTGCATCAGCCGGATAGATACTTAGGTTTCTTGGTCTGAGATGGAGATCCTATCGAACTAGATGAGAATGATAAGGATCCGATCACCTATATGGATGCAATACAGAGGTCTGACTCTGATAAATGGTTTGAAGCTATGAGATCCGAAATGGAGTCCATGAAGATCAACGATGTATGGACATTAGTTGACCCACCTGAAGGGGTTAGACCTATAGGGTGTAAGTGGATCTTCAAGAGAAAGAGGGGCACAGACGAGAAGGTGGAGACCTATAAAGTCCATTTGGTTGCCAAGGGTTATCGTCAGCATTATGGTATTGACTATGATGAGACGTTTTCTCTTGTGGTAATGCTCAAATCTATTCAAATCATGCTTGCACTAGCAGCATATCTGAATTATGAAGTCTGGCAAATAGATGTGAAGATAACTTTCCTAAATGGAGAGCTGAACAAAGAGGTGTATATGATACAACCTGAAGGGTTCATATCCACAGATGAGTCCAAGGTGTGCAAACTTCAGAGATCCATTTATGGATTGAAGCAAGCATCTTGGAGTTAGAATATACATTTTAATAAGGTAATCAGAACGTATGGCTTCGTTAGGAACGGAGAGAAACTCTGCATATATAAATGGGTAAATAGTTCGATAATTATATTTTTTATTTTGTATGTGGATGATATTCTCTTAATCGAGAATGATGTTCCTGTATTATAGGGAATAAAAATGTGGCTGTCATCATAATTATCCATGAAGGATCTGGGAGAAGCAGCCTACATCTTAGGGATGAAGATCTATAGGGATAGATCTAAGAGGCTGCTCGGGCTCTCCCAATCCACGTACATAGATACTGTGCTGAAATGGTTTAGCATGGAGAATTTCAAGAAATGCTATCTTTCGATAGGCCAAGAAATTTCTCTTTCGAAAGGAGATTGTCTGATAACTCCTCAAGAGATAGAGCGTATGAGTAGAGTTCCATATGCTTCGACAGTGGATTCTATTATGTACGTCATGACATGTACGAGATTAGACGTCGTATACTCATAGGGATAGTAAGTAGATACCAGTCTGATCTAGGAGAAAATCACTGAAAGATCGTAAAGACCATTCTTAAGTATTTAAGAAATATTAAAGATCAGTGGCTTGTGTATGGTGAAACTGACTTGAAACTTATGGGGTTCACTGACTACAACTTTCAGTCAGATCATGACGATAGTAAGAGTGTGTCGGGATATATTTTTATCCTAAATGGTGGAGCAATCTACTGAAAAAGTTTCAAGCAGAATACTATGGCAGACTTTGTTTGTGAAGTGGAGTATATCACGGCATCTGATGCTGTGAAGGAAGCTGTATGGTTGCGGAAGTTCATTGACGAGCTTGGAGTGGCACCCTCCGTTGATGGCCCTGTCTTGTTATACTATGACAATACTGGAGCCATTGCCCAAGCTAAGGAGTCAAGATCCCATCAGCGTACCAAACATATTCTTCATCATTATCATCTTATCCGGGAGATCATGGATCAAGGTGACATCGATCTTCAGAAGATCGATGGAAGGAAGAATCTGACTGACCCATTTACTAAAGCTCTCGAAATCAAGAAGTTCGATGACCACAAATCCAAGATGGATGTACGATACTGTACCGATTGGCTTTAGTCCAAGTGGAAGTTGTTGAAAAATATGTTCTAAAGCCAATCGTTAGATGATTGTGTTCATCTAGTAAATTATATATAAATTTTTATTAATAAAAATTATTTGATATTTTTATTATAAATTGACCATCTTTAAACTCTTATGCTGTAATGAAGTCCTTAGAACTATATATTAATCGACAAAGAAAGATTTGTCATTAAGTTCTTAAAATGTTTGTGACCAAATGATACGCTATTGCTAGGATGATAGCGATATCAAGTGTAGGTCATTGTGTGCCATATAAGTTGGTTATTTTTCTTAACCAAGGAGTGTGGAGACACTGTTATGGCATGCAGATGGAATATAAGAGTACATTCGTATTGAATGTGACCATGTGCTGAGCACTCTGCTATCAAGAGTAGCTCGTGAAAGATATGGGTACAAGTATCCCTCCGATATGAGACCATCATGGTGACTTGTAAGTAACTCACTGTACTTTAGTATCAGACCATCTGACAAATGAGTTTTTGATATGTATTTCTGATCGTGCTACATGCATTCAGAGCTGGCTCCTTGGGTACTGGATCTATCAATACATACAAGATCCGTTCGTGCTCCAGGATTATTTTGAACTTTCGATACCAGCTATCAAAATTTGATCCCATCAATTTATCACTATCTAATAGTGATTGGAGCAACAAGATGGTGGCCATAACTACAAAAAAAAAATTAAAACCTAATTAGTATATGAATTGATTAAGCCTAAAGATATGATTTTTAGTCTAAAAGTTCTCTTACTATTTTATTCGAATTGATAGCCTCTACTTTCAATTCGAGAAATTACACTAATTTCTTAGTGGGTAGTAGAATCAACATGGACTGCACATGTGCTCGAGTGTGGCTCGGCCAACCCTTGTGCACCCATAAGTAGGTTCTTAACTAATTATTTTACTAAATAATTTTTAGCATTCAATTTTGCCCCAGACACCTCTTCAGCGGGCGTGTGGTGCCTCCACTGAAAGTTTTGGTTAGATCCAACCATTAACATGCCAGAATTTAGTGCATCTAACAAATGAGTAATCAGATCTGAGTGTGGCTCAACCAACCTGACCATCATCAGAAAGACAACTAAATCCACATATTATGAATGATAATTCTGAAAGCCAGATGAGCATTAGAAGTGTAGCACCTCCAATGATCATCCAAACTGTTGGACTCATTATCATCCAACTTAATAGGAGGCTATGATCTAGTTATCACCATAACTATTTTATTTTAGGGACCTAACAATTTTAAAAAATTTAATTAGTTGAATTGAGAAATGAGATGAGACTTGATCAGTTAACCTTAATCCTCCCACTGACTTCACCAAATCAGATTTAAGAAGATCAGGCATAAGCTGGTCCAGCCAACCAGTCATGAATCCTCCAATTGACTTCACCAAGTCATAAAGAGGATTCAAGATAAATTAAACTAAGGACACCTAAATTAGTCATACTGATTGTCTAGTTAGTATGGATCAACTCCAATCATTAAGTGATCTAATCAAAATATGATTTACTATGTTGGCCAGATAAGTGAGATCGATAGGAAGGATATGCCATTAACTTGATATAGACTCAATCTATGCGAGTAGCTCTTAATTAATGACCACCGATCAAAGCTACCATACTTACCTTAGACACCAACTGGTTAGTCATTTTTAATTTGATCAACTTATAGAATTGGATTCGATCATGGAGCTACGATCAAAGTCCATATTGGTCTAATCAAAGACATGAACTTGACCAACTACATCTATTAAAATTGATCAAGAGAAAAAATTGACCCAATCAGAATTAACTTTTAACTAGATTTGATCAATTACTAACATGGTCCATTATCCATAATTTCTAACACTAGGTCTAACCCAGTTAAATGGACTTGACTCGAGCTAACCCATTAACCCATGAGTTATAAAATTAATGCCTTAGATCTTTGATTCTCAAATCTAGATCGCTTAATTCTTAATTAAGTTTTGGGCTGATATGGGTTCAGATTCGGTGTTTGAAAATAATTTTTAATTTTATAAAATATTTTTACAATCAATCATCTAATGATCAAGACTCAAATTTTAGATCTAATATATATGATGAATTCTCTAATGATCATTAGAGTCTCTAAATTTTAAAATTCTCTAAATTTTAATTCTAACTTAAAGAGAGAATTGATCATTAGAGTCTTGATCATATATATTAGATCTAAAATTAGAGTCTTGATCATTAGATGATTGATTGTAAAAATATTTAACAAAATTGAAAACTCTTTTCAAACATCAAACCCAAACCCATGTCAGCCTAAAATTTAATTAAGAATTAAGTGATCTAGATTTGAGAATCAAAGATCTAAGGTATTAATTTCATAACTCATGGGTTAATGGGTTAGCTCGAGTCAAGTCTATTTAACTGGGTTAGATCTATGGTTAGAAATCATTGATAATGGATCGTGTTAATAATTGATCAAATCTAATTAAAAGTTAATTCTGATTGGATCAATTTTTTCTCTTAATCAGTTTCAATAGATATAGTTGGTCAAGTCCATTTCTTTGATTAGACCAATATGGACTTTGATCATAGCTCCATGGTCGAATCCAATTCTATAAGTTGATCAAATTGAAAATGACTAATCAGTTGATGTCTAAAGTAAGTATGGCAGCCTTGATCAGTGGTCATTAATTAAGAGCTACTCAGATAGATTGAGTCTATATCGAGTTAATGGCATATCCCTCCCATCGATCACACTTACTTGACCAATATGGTGAATCATATTTTGATTAGATCACTTAATGATTAGAGTTGACCCATGCTAACTAGAAAATCAGTATGACTGATTTAGGTGTCCCTACTTCAACTTATCTTGAGTCCTCTTTATAACTTGGTAAAGTTAGTGGAAGGATTCATGACTGGTTGGCTGAACCAGCTTATGCCTGATCTTCTTAAATCTGACTTGATGAAGTTAGTAGGAGGATTAAGATTAATTGATCAAGTCTCACCTCATCTCTCAATTTAACTAATTAAATCCTCTAAAATTATTAGGTCCCTAAAATAAAATAGTTACGATGATAACTAGATTATAGCCTCCCATTAAGTTGAATGATAATGAGTCCAACAGTTTAGATGATCATTGAAGGGGCCACACACGTGGTGCTCATCTGGCTGTCAGAATTATCATTCATAATATGTGGATTTAGTTATCTTTCTGATGATGGTCAGGTTGGTCGAGCCACACTCGGGCCTGATTACTCGTTTGTCAAATACACTAAATTTTGGCATGTTAATAGTTGGACCTAACCAAAACTTTTAGTGGAGGTGCCACACGCCTGCTGAAGAGGTGTTTGGGGTAAAATTGAATGTTAGAAATTATTTGATAAAATAATTGATTAAGAACCTATCCATGGGTGTACAAGGGTTGGCCGAGCCACACTCGGACCCATGTGCAGTCCATGTGGATTCTAGTACCCACTAAGAAATTAGTAAAATTCTTCAAATTGAAGGTAGAGACTATCAATTCGAATAAAATAGTGAAAAAATCTTTAGACTAAAAACTATATCTTTTGGCTTAATCAATTTATATACTAATTAGGTTTTAATTTTTCTTTTACAGTTATGGCCACCACCTTGTCGCTCCGATCACTATTAGATAGTGATTAATTGATAGGATCAAATTTTAATAGCTGATATCAAAAGCTCAAAATAGTCTTGATGCATGAATGGATCTTGTATGTATTGACAGATCCGGCACCTGAGGAGCCAGCTCTGAATGCACATAGCACGATCAGAGACACGTATCAGAAGTGGCTCAATAATCGAACTACGATTCATTGCATTATATTGGCAGTAATGAATGATGAGTTCAGCCATCGTTTCAAGAATGCTTAGCCACAGGATATGTTATAAATGTTGAATGAGTCTTTTGGCACATCCGACGATGTTGAGAGGTACAAGACTAGTTATGCCATCTTCAATGCTCTAATGAAGGAATGAGCGTCAGTCGTTGATCATGTACTATATATGATCGAAATGATGGAGCGCTTAAGCAAGCTTGACTTTTTTCTGCATGAGCAGTTGGGGAAAAATGCCATTCTAAACTCTCTACCCAAGTCCTACCTCCCTTTTCTTACTCATTTTTGAATGACAAAGCCTGCAGTCAATTATCACGGTTTGCTGGAATTACTACAGAACTTTGAGAAGGATCACCAGCTCCAAAAGGAGTCGGTGAATGTTGTGGGAGGATCTTCTTTTAGACATCGATCCTTTAAGAAAGAAAAGAAGAACAAAAAAATGGTGTAAAGTGCTGGGGCACCCAAACCAAGTCAGACCAAAAAATCCAAGTCCGATCAAAGTCAGACAGAATGCTTCTATTGTAAGAAGAAGGGGCATTGAAAGAGGAATTATCCTCGGTACATTACCTCCTTAGATCCAAACAGGCTGAGAAAGAAGTAAGTTGTTGCTGGACAAGATAATTATATGATAACACCTTGTAATTTCTCAAATTATGATTCTACTATCTGGATATTAGATACTGAAAGCTCTTTTAATATTTGTAATTCGTTGCAGGGTCTGCAGATCAGTAGGAGATTTGAAGAAGGCAAAAAATTTCTCAATATTGGAGATGGAAGACTAGTTTCAGTTCTAGCATTAGGAATTATTAAGCTTATATTTAAGTCAAATATAATTATTCTTAATGAATATCACTTTTATCCTTTCTTTTTATTGAACATTATTTCTGTATGCCTCTTGACCATGAACAGTTATAAAATTTTAATAAAAAAAAATAATTTTAATATCATTATGAATGGTGTTAATGTGATGAATAGATAGCTGAACAATGGTATTTATATATTGTCACAACCTGTTAGTGTAATGTATACGTCCAGCAAACATCCTAGAATTAGTGATGTCTTCAATATCTATCTTTGGCATTGTAGGTTAGGTCATGTTAACAAGAACAGAATAAATAGGTTGACACAAAAGAAAATTCTCAAAGTCAGTGATTGTGAATCACTTCCAACCTGTGAGTTTTGTCTTTTTGAAAAAATGATCAAGTCACCTTTTACTGAAAAAGATGAGTGAGCTAGTGAAGTTTTAAGTCTGATACATACTGATGTATGTGGACTAATGAATACTAGTACTAGAGGTGGATATTATTATTTTATTACTTTTATAGATGACCTATCGAGATATGAGCACATCTACTTAATGATGCATAAGTCAAAATTATTTAAAGTATTCAAACAATTTCATAATGAAGTAGAAAAATAAACTGAGAAGAATATTAAAACTCTTTGATCTGATCAAGGAGGAGAATACCTCTCTAGTGAGTTTCTGATATACTTAGAAGAGAATGGGATTCTCTTGCAATGGACCCTTCCTGAAATACTACAGCATAATGGTGTATCGGAAAGAAAGAATCGAACTCTGTTAGACATGGTTCAGTCCATGATGGGCTTTGCAAATCTGTCAATCTCTTTTTGAAGATATGCACTCAAGTCAGCTTGTTATATTTTAAATAAAATTTTGAGTAAGTCTGTAAGTAAAACACCATATAAGATGTGGACAGGACGTAAGCCAGCACACTCTTACCTTAGGGTTTGGAGATTTTTGACTTATGTCAAACGTCTGAAAACTGACAAGTTTGGATCTAGGTTTGATAAGTATCTATTTGTAAGGTACCCAAAAGAGACCAAGGGATATTATTTCTACCTTGCTGACGAACAGAAGGTATTCGTCAGTAATAGAAAGTCTTTTTAGAAAAAGAGTTCCTTGGAAAAGAAACTAATACGTCAAAGATTGAACTTTATGAAGTTCGATCAATAGAAGAGCTAACGCAATCAAGTAAACCCATTGAGTTGGACTTGATTAGATCAAATCCAGAACCTATTATAGAAACATCTTTAAGGAGATCCAGTAGAGTACCATGTCAACTGAATAGATACTATAATTTTTTGATCTGAGATGTGATCCAGTTGAACTCGATGAGAATAATAAGAATTTGATCATCTATATGGATGCGATGCAGAGGTCTGACTCTGATAAATGGCTAGAAGCCATAAAATCTAAAATGGAGTCTATGAAAGTCAACAATGTATGGATATTGGTTGACCCACCTGAAGGGGTAAAACTCATAGGATGTAAGTGGGTCTTTAAAAGGAAGAGGGGTGCAGACGGAAAGTGGAGACCTATAAAGTCTGTTTGGTTGCCAAGGGTTACCGTCAGTATTATGGTATTAACTATGACGAGATATTTTCTCTTATGGCAATGCTCAAGTCTACTCGGATTATGCTTGCGATAGCAGTACATCTGGATTATAAAATCTGAAAAATGGATGTAAAAATAGTTTTCCTAAATGGAGAGCTGGAAGAAGAGGTGTATATGTACAACCTAAAAGTTTCATATCCACAGATGAGTCAAAGGTGTGCAAGCTTCAAAGGTCCATTTATGGACTTAAGCAAGCATCTCGGAGTTAGAACATGCATTTTGATAAAGTGATCAGAATATATGACTTCACTAAAAATTGAGAGGAACCCTGCATTTACAAATGGGTTAATAACTCGATAATAATATTTCTTATTCTATATGTGGATGATATTCTTTTAATCAAGAATGACATCCCTGTATTACAAGGAATAAAAATTTGGTTGTCATCACAGTTCTCCATGAAGAACTTGGGAGAAGCATCTTTCATCCTTGGGATGAAGATCTATAGAGATAAATCTAAAAGATTGCTTGAATTATCCTAGTCGACATACATTGATACTGTGCTGAAAAGGTTCAGCATGGAGAATTCCAAGAAAGGCTATCATCCGATAGGTCAAAAAAATTTTCTCTCAAAGAGTGATTGTCCGACAACTCAAGAGAGAGAGCGTATGAGTAGAATTTTATATGCTTCGACAGTGAGATCTATTATATACACCATGACATGTATGCAATCGGATGTGGCATACTCACTAGGGGTAGTGAGTAGACACCAGTCTGATCCATGTGAGAACTACTGGAAGGTCGTAAAGACCATCCTTAAGTATTTAAGAAATACTAAGGATTAGTGGCTTATCTATGGAGAATTTGACTTAAAACTTATGGAGTTTACAGACTCTAATTTTCAATCAGATCATGATGACAGTAACAGTATGTCGAAATATATTTATACCCTAAATAGTGGAGCAATCTGCTGGAAGAGTTCTAAGCAGTATACTGTGGTCGACTTTACTTGCGATGCGAAATATATCGCAGCATCCGATGCTGCGAAGAAAGTTGTGTGGTTACAAAAATTTATCAACGAGCTCGAAGTGGCACCCTCCATTAATGGCCTCATCTTGTTGTACTATGACACTACTAGCACCATTGCTCAAGCAAAGGAATCAAAGTCACATCAGTGGACCAAGCACATTCTGTGTCGCTACTATCTGATCTGAAAAATTATGAATCAAGGTGACATCGACCTTCAGAAGATCTATGGAAAGAAGAACCTGACCAACCCATTAACTAAAGCCCTTACGGTGAAGGAGTTCGAAGATCATAAAATGAAGATGAGTATACGATACTGTACCGATTGGCTTTAGTACGAGTGGGAGTTGTTGGAAAATATATCTCAAAGCCAATCGTCAGCCTGTTGATAGTTATACTATTTGATATAATTATATATGAATTAATTAATAAAATATTTATTTGATATTTTTCATCATGAGCTTGTACATCTTCTATATCAAACTTCTATGTTATGATAAAAGTTCTTAGGACTATTTTAAATCGATAAATGAGGATTTATCGTTTAGTCCTTAAATGAGTTCACAACCAAATGATATGCTATCATTAGGATAATAGACATATCAAGTGTAGGTCATTGTGTGCCAAATAGGTTGATTGTCCTCTAAACTATGGAGCATGGAGATGCTGATATGGCATGCAGGTGAAATATAAGAGTACATTTCACTGAACGTGATCAACTCTGGAGCACTCTACTATCAAGAGTCACTCCGAAAAAATATGGGTATAAATGTCCCTCTGATTTGAGATCACCACGGTGACTTGCAAGCAACTCACTATGCTTTGATGCTGGACTACCTGAATTTTTAATTCAGGATCGAAAGATTTTTGGATATAGTCAAGTACTTGTGAAGTCGGTGCATATGTCAAAATAAAATTGACCACTCTAAGAGATTGGAGAGAATGCTTTGTGTTTCAATTTAGTAAGATCTTGGTCAGGACAATCTTTGTGAGAAATCACAAGATTTATCAGGTTGAAACACATAATGGATGTATCATTAAGAGTTAACAGTTTAAACTATAAGTCATCCCAGCATCAAAGGTCAAAGGGATGAATTATACAGTAACTATATTCAAATAGGTTCTTGAGTGTTGCTTTTCATACATTTGACCTATCCGGATGTTGGGTACTATTGCTAGATGGTTACTCTGATTGGTACAGAAATAAGTTTCTGTGCTATCAGCTTAGGTTTGAACCTATGGAGTCACATATATTAGAAGTTTTTCTTTGATCACTTGGCTAATCTGAAGAGTCTCAGTCAACGGAGACTTTGGTGAAAAGTCCCACTGGATGGGGACTCTGCTGAAGAGTCCCACTGAATGGGGACTCTAGAAAAGAATCCCACTAGACTTGGACTCTATCATTAATGAAGGATTAATTAGTGATTAGATCACTAATTAGCTCAATTTGATTGAGTACTAAGTCTGGATCAAGTCTGATTGAATTTGATTCCATCAAGTCAACTCTGATTAGATTATGAGATGATCTAATCGGTAAGAAAGAAATGATCCTGATTTGATTGAGTCTATGGCTCAATTAATTTATTGATTTGATCAAATTTAATTGAGATTATAAAATTTTAATTAGATTAGATTCATCATATTTTATTTGGATCTAATTGGATTGGATTTAAAGAAATCCAATTGGTTAAACCCTAGAGTCCCAAATGAATAGGACTCTATCCCTTGTATCACCTAAATTGTCTCATGCCTTTTTTCACCATACAAAATCAGTTTGTACATGAGAAAACTAAAAAATAACCCTTCTTTTATCATCCATTAAGAATAAGAATTGGTTAGTTTTGATTTGAATTTAAATTAGTTTGAATTTCAACTTAAAATCTTATCCATATCCTTCCGCACATCGACAGTTTCTGAAGGTGCCTATTTTGTATGAGAAAAAGAAATCTTTCCAATTGATTTTTGTGCTTAATTTTCTCTGATAAGTCTCTCTTTAAGTTAGATAAGGGTAAAAAAAAGTTAGAGTTAAATTAAAGTTTAAAATGATTTGAATTGCAACAAACTCCAACCCTTATCCTGTTTTATCTGGTTTGTGCGACAACCATAAAAAGGCTATAATTTTGAGCACCAAAAGAGGAGAGCTTTTCCAGTGAGATACTAGAGAGAAAGAGGGTCGAAAACACTTCTTTGGGATATGAGGATTGGATGGATTTCCTTCCTCCTTGGCATAAACAAAAGAGAAGACCGATCTTCTCTTGGGTGAGCGACCTAGAACTATTCTAGCATTTTGGGTGAGAGAAAAACTATAAAGAAAAAAATCTTCATTAGAGTTTTCTCCACCATCTAGCATCTTTCTCTGCTCCATCTTTGACATCAAAAAGGTTCAAGATGATCAAAAAAAGAGATGAAGTCAGATCTGCCATTAAAAGCCGACTGCATGAGCTAGCACTCCCGTAGAGGGCTGATCAGTCCGAGGGCTTCATGTGGACCATCCGTAGAGGTCGAACACTTGTGCGGCTATGAACGACTAGAGAAGACTTTTAGATCTATATTTTTGATCATAGTGTTCAACTATCCACGCTCAGATATTGGGTTTGAAACCCTAAAAGTGGTAGATTAGATCTATCACTAATTGCTGTTTTTGTTCAAACATTTATAATTTTAGATTTAGATTTTTATGCATATAAATTCATGTTATAAATCCAATTATAGGTATTTTAAGATCAGATCTTATGCATGTATTTATTGATTATATAGTTTAATCTAATGTTCTTCCATTAAAAATTTTTGAAATGCATGCATGAAACCTCTGCAAGATCCTACAGTTTTGGCATGGAGAAGGTTGATTCCATATGGAACTCTTTCATAAAAATCAAATTAGCCACCTAACAATTAGATGGTTCAAACTCAATCACATTTAGTCAAGGCAACAAGTTAAGGGTTAGTACAAACACCTTTGCACTGAACCCAATTGGAAAATTGAGTTAATTCATGTGCTAGCAATTCAATTAACCCATTAGATTTACAATAAATCTAAATAGATTAGACCAAGACTAAATTTTTATTGTGTGTGACCCATTGGATTCCAAATCTAGCCAGTAGTGGATTCAGACTCTCGACGTAACCTTAATCTGATTATATTAGGTCAGCTCAAGAGTCCTAATCAACTAAGACTCTTTCTAATTAATTTTTGAATTAAACTCTTTTAATTTTGATGAGTTCATAAGTCAAGATTGATATCTAGCAATGTGTCATGACTATCTGAAAGATTTAAAATTTGATGAAAATATCAAAATTATCCTTGTATGAAGAGTTACCATGCAATTCAATCCTTCGATCACACAACATCCCAGACAGCTATGGGCATGGAATCATGTCAACCCCAAATACCTATCCATATGTATCTTAATCCGATGATGGTGACTTGATTCATGAATCAATAGAAATTTTTTCTACTGTTCATCCCTGCTCTGGCCAGAGACTCTTAGAGTCATCATCCTATGAGATCACATAGGATGTTCTCTCCTCCTACAAGGAGTGATCGATTTCTTGTTGACCACTTACAACCTCCATGCACACTTCACTATATCCAGAATATCCCACACACATCTCAAAATGATATGCTAGAAAATAAATCAAAGTAAGAATCTATATACATAAGGTACCATGGTGATCTCAGATCAAAAGATCACATGCACCACTCCCACTGGAGAACTATCCGTCGACATACTGTAAGGCACCATTAGATGTTCTTCTTATGGGTCAGTTCCATGAACTCATTCTCTAATGAGCACCTACATCCTTGTATTAGTGTCACCACACAAATGATTGTGAGATCAACTACCCTCTCCATCAAGCATACATAGGATATACTGGTCTTACCGGTATCATTGATCTCTGATTTGATGATCCAACGATCGAAAATATTTTAGATTGAGGCTATCAAGATTTTAGATATCATTGGTATGATCTCATTATGATCCTAAAATCATTGCTCTAATCTATGGGATTTATTATAATCATAAAAAATATGATGCAGCAAATGATAAAATACAATACCTCAAAAATAAAATAACTAATATCATGCAAGTGAGTAGAAAAAAATACAGAAAAGTCCTATCACATTATCCATGTGATTGGTTTGTAGGGCACTATTCTTTCAATCTCCCACTTGCACTAAAGTCAATCGCCCCTATACCTGATACCCATGCAATCAAGGTGACGAACACATTGCTACTGTGTAAAGGCTTAGTTAACTGATCTATTATACTGTTCTTTATATGAGCTCATTCTATGATCTAATCATAAATGAAGTGAAAGTACCTACGATGTGCATGGTTACCTGATGAGACTATACCCAGCTTAGTGATGAACCCTTTCATCATGCAATCTTCTTTAGCTATCTTTACTGACAGCATTTAATTGAGTTAAACACAGTTTGCTGTATAGAGCTCTTCCAAATCACTACTCCTCTAGTACTTCTCAAGTACTTTGAGAATACTTTTTATAGTTTTCAAAAGATTCTATCATGGATTTATTTGAAATTAATGATTATGCACAAGGCATAAATCGCATCGGCTTGGTACATTGAATATATGGGTAAGTAAACTCTTTTACACCCATTCATGTTGAACCTCTTCAACATAAAATCTATGTACCTAGATTGGGACAAGTCTAACATTCACTTACATCTATCACTATAGATGCCAAATATATTGGATGCTACATCCAAGCCTTTTCCATTAAAATTTTTATGATAAGTATGTCATTGACCGAGTGCAATATCGGGACTATCTTCCCAATATGTTGTATGTTATTTACATACAAAATCAAGAAGTTAGTGGATCTTTCACTTATCTTCTTGTACACACACAGTTCATCCATATTTGATAAAGTCAAATATTTTGACTATGTCATCAAAAATAGAAATACCGACTCCTCAATACCTGCTATAATCCATAAATAGATTTGTCCTCCTACTAGAGACAAACTCTCTAGATAGTATGTGGCAATAGCAAGCACAAATCCGGATTGAACTTGCTATTAGCAGCCTGTTGGGTCATACCCATAAGTGCTTCAACCATAGTCCATACTTGATTGATATACAGAAAATTTATTTCGGATGTCATGATTTCTAACCATCTGTTAGAGTCTCTACTCATGACTATCTCCGAATAGGTCAAGAAAATATCATTCTTAATGATGTATGATGTATCGTCATTCTCAATGATAAAATTTATATTTTGAGTGGTACATTACATACTCAGATTGACCTTCGATGAGAAAGTGTGTGTCATGGTTGTGCCTCATCAATGGGCATATTTGGTCGAGGATCAACTAGTGGACACTCCACAAATTATGATGGGATAATTCATAGGTCTTGAACTTCTCAAGTTCAATTATCCTCCCATTGTCCCCTTCTTAGAAAAATTTTCTTTCCAAAAGATGGCATACCTACTAACAAAATACTTTTTGTCTAGTAGGATGGTAGAAGTAGTATCACATACTACTCCTTAGGATAACCTATAAACTTATACAAATCTAATCTAGTACAAAACTTATGTACATCAATTCTTTTCTCATAAATTCGACAACCTACTTTTTTTTTTTTTTCATATCTTATATAGAGTGCTAGTAGCATATTTTAACGATATCTAATTCATAACATATGTAGCAATTTTTAGGGCATATCCTCAAAATGAGATAATAAGGTCTGTGAAGCAAATTAAGGAACACTCCATATCTCATATGAAATATCCATCTCTAGGTCTAGATATTATTAGCCTTTGAACATCCATATGTTCAAGACTTAATACCTAGTTTGCCCTTTCCCATGTCCATTAAATGGGATCTTGATCATTTTATACATAAGACAAGATTTACAAGTTTTATATGATTCAAAATCATACAGACAAAGAACTCTTCTTTGTATTACTTGTTTGTCTTTGACTCACAAAAAATGGTCAAGTTGGCAGTGCTTGAGATATGTAACCATCACATATTCTTTTCTTGTTCTTATCAACATAAAGAACAACATCATTGAGTGACAGAAACATAAGACCATAAATCCATAGCCATAAAATTTACTAGAAGAAGAGTAATTTTTACTCTTTACATTAATTTCAAATCCATGCTATAATAATAAAAAAATTGAAATAATATTTTTGATAAATTTAGGTATATAACAATAGTCTACTACTTTCTAAGCCTTGCTAAAAGGTTACATAGGTTCGTATAGCCTTAGCATGAATGGACTATCCATCTGTGCCAAAAAGCATGTAGTCACCTATCTTCTACTTTATAGGTCCAGCAATACTTTGCATAAATGAGACCTATATGAGGTATCTCATATCCAAAATCTTGAAGCTGAAGCACTCAACGATAACCATTAGCAACTGCAACTTTTGCATCCTGCTACTGTTTCACACTTACAAAATAACTCTTGCAACTCATTTCTAATGCTCATCATTGCTGTAATGATAATAGATACCCATAGTGAAGATAATCTTCATCTTTTTCTCCTAGAAGACACTAAAGAAGGAATTTAAGAGAGTTAGAAGGATCAAATCCTAGATTAACTCACTATCCATGATATTGACTTAATCGCATGATTAAGCTAATCAGGATACATTTTGACAGTCATACTGTCATCTTCATCATATCTCATATGCGGTTTTTCCTTCTTTATAGTATCAACTCCGATCAAATCAGAATCAGGAGAACTATTCTCAGGTTCCTCAACCATTTCATGAAATTCGATCAATTTTAAAAATATCTCATGTAGTGATAGTAAAGATGTAGATGAATATATAAGAACATAAAAGGACCACTCATGATGACATGCATAATTTAAACTAGATTTTTATCTAAATGTGTCTCCCACTATTTTAGCAAAATTTATAACCCTCAAGTATGAAAATCGAGAAAACCTATCATCAAGTTTTTTAATGGGGTTGAGATCCCAATTCCTCATAAAAAGCTTTGTGGATAGTACAACAAGCTCCTATAAGTTGAAGGATAGGTAACTCTTTACCAATTGTATCTCATGCAACTCTCAACATAACTTTTAACTCTAAAATACTTATAGCCTTGTGGATAGCACAACAAACTATAGTATTTAAGTTAAGTCATACCCTTCAATCTTATATGGTCATATCTGAATAATACTATCCTTATGGATAGCACAACAAGGCAGTACTACCAAAATATGCTATAAGCATCACTAAGTCAACATTATATCAATTCTTATGGCAAGTCTTGTAGATAGTATAATAAATTAACTACAATTTTTGACATACTCTATTGACTTAGTATGAGCTAAGTACCATTAGCTTCATTATGCATCAAGACAGTATCAAATCAGTCCCCACAGTAAGCCTTATGGATAGCACAACAAGCCTACAATGGTTCTTGACATAATACTGGCTTAGTATGAAGGAAAGCATGGGTAGTGTTCTTAACACTTCACCATAATGACTTAATATAATTTAAACGAGGGACTTAAGTCTCAAGCACATCAAAAACATATATACATGCATCATATGCAATTTCAATTCTAACTACCAGCAAGTAAAATCATATAAAAAAAATCTAATGGTTATAGATTTTTGAATAATATACATCCGAGCCACAGGATGGTATATGGGTCAAATCCTAGGTGCATTCTAGTTTGAACCATCTCATGATTAATCTTAAGGTGCCTTTGCTCTACAAATGTTTGGTAGTTCCGTCTTCATCTTTATGAAGATTTCTATGAATACTTGATCTTTATCTGAAAATAAAAAGAAATAATTTTTATCTATTTTTAAATAATTTTTTTTTATAATTTTACATCAATATGTAAAAGTCCTAATCAATAGTTGAAAACATACAAAAAAAAAAAGATTCAGCTGATAATACAATGCATCAGGGGCATCCAGTCCCTATTGCAACTCTTGCAGATGCATTTATATAATCAACCAATAGAGCAGCATTCATGCATACATCCATCATATGAATGTACCATAGTTTATAATCACTCAACATGCATTTTATAACAATTATAAAATATGATAATTAACATCTTATGTTATCTTAATTGTGATATCATTCATAAACATGTCAATGAAGATGTTTAAATATATAGGCATAGGACCCATCTAAGATTTTTGATTTGGGTTCAACTCTTAACCCAATTTTAATTTTAAGTCAATCATTTATCATCCTTTTTGAGTTGGGTTGATCAATTCTTAGATTAACCTTAATCCAATTAGGTTAGCATAGATTTGGTCAACCATGACTCAAACCCTAATCCAATTAGGTAAATGATAATTTGATCAACCTAAATTAAATATGACTTCTAATCAAATTAGAACTATGAATTTGATTTAATCTATAATCATTAATTTTAATCATATTAGATCAATGAATTACAGTTAAACAATCCATCGGCAAAAATCCTAATCTATGTCTAATGCATCCTTTCCATGATCAAATTTTTTTGGCTCCACACATACCTAGGATAATAACCAAGATGGAAGATCCATAATGGTGAGAGCCCAATAACATGGTGGACGGCCCTTGAAACTTAGGTAAATGCATCAAATGTAAAAATTCTAAGTCTTGACAATGTACATTCAATGTATCATTCCAAAGCTTCATGCATCACATGCACTGAACTATAATTCCATCGAAAATAGATCATGGGATCTAACTTAAACTTATCTCACAAGTCTAAAGATCATGAAATTTATATATCCAAAGTTTGATCATAGAATGATAATATTTATCATTAAGAAAGAATATATCAAAAATATCAATTAAACATCAATCAAAAAATCTGATTTTGAGAATATATCAAAAATATCAATTAAATATCAATCAGAAAATCTGATTTTGACATAGTATGAACTGAATCTAATCCATATCATAATAATAACATGATATTTGATTGAATCAATCAAATCTAGCTTTGATATCACTGTTGAATTTTGATGACATAGTACAATATAAATTTTAAAAATTTTTATATATATTCAACTATTAAAAATAAGTTTAACAATTAAACTAGACTACCGGAGCATAAAACTAGTAGGAACACTCTGATGATTGCAATCAAATAACATAAGCATGTATAACAAGAAAAGATCAGAAGTCATATACCAACAAGAAGATAATGATCTGGTAATCTTGAGATTTCCATAAGACTCCAAAGTAGAAGCCTTCCAATGGTGATCCACATGGGACTGATCAGAGCCCTTCTCAATTTGACGTAGTGCTATAGCCTTCTTCACAAATTCATTGTTGATCATCCTTCACAAGAATGGATTGCACCACTACTTGTATGCCTTTGAGACCTCTATTAGGACTACTCTAGGAACCATGTCTTAAATGATCTCACCATACAAAAATTAGATCAGATGTTCAACAGTTGAACAATCTGATTTTTGGACAAGCATCACATGCTTTCCATTTTTCTCATCCATTCCTTATTATTTTTCTCTAGCTTTTCTTTGTCTTTTTCTTTTCAGATTTTTTCTATCTTTTTTTCATCTAATCTCATGCCTAATGCCAATTCGTATTGAATTTTATCCCATATGGGGCACCCCTTATATAAGGTATGAAGAGGTGCCACATAATTTCCATGGGGTGCCAACTTTTGGCATCCCATCTCCCTTACACGGTAAAAATAAATTTTTAGTGTGTAATCCAAAGGAGCATGGCATGGAATAAGAGGAGTTTTATTAGAAAAAAGACTCCTCCTCTACATAGAAAAATTAGAACACCATCTGATGGTGCATAGGATAAGAGAACATGTGAGAATTCAAGAGTCCAAAATGAAATGGACTCTTCCATATTCAATGCACAAAAGGATGTGGCATCCCATTTAATTTGGCATGTGAATTCCTTGCCAAAGAAGGACTCTTCCTTCTCTTCTATGCCCACATATCCCAAGGCTCCATCCCATGTCACCAAAAACAAAGGGACGTGTGGAAATATGGAAAGAAAATTAAGAGAAGTAAAAGAGAAGGACTTCTCCTCTTAAACACCCAAAATTTAATGTGACACCATTTATTTTATGTGTGTGGTTTTGGCATGGAGGAAGTTGATTCCATATGAAACTTTTTCATAAAAATCAGATCAGTCACCTAACAATTAGATGGTTCAAATCTAATCACATTAGGTCAAGGCAACAAGTTAAGGGTTAGCACAAACACCTTTACACTAAATCCAATTGAGAACTTGGGTTAATTCATGTGCTAATAATTTAATTAACCTATTAGATTTAGAATAAATTCAAATAGATTGGATCAAGATCAAATTTTTATTATGTGTGATCCATTGGGTTCCAAATATAGCCAGTAGTAGATCCAAACTCTCGACGTAATTTTAATCTGATTAGATTAGGTCAGCTCAAGAGTCCCAATCAACTAGGACTCTTTTTAATTAATTTTTAAATTAAATTTTTTAAATTTTGATGAGTCTACAAGTCAAGATTAACGTTTAGCTATGTATTATGACTATCGAAAAGATTTAAAATTTGATAAAAATACTAAAATTATCCTTTCATGATAAGTTACCGTATAATTCAATCTTTCGATCACACAACATCCCAGATAGACCATGGGCATAAAATCATGTCAAGCCTAAATACCTATCAATATGTATCTCGATCTAATAATGATGACTTGATTGATAAATCAGTAGAAATCTTTTCTACTGTTCATCCTTGCTCTGGTTAGAGACTCTCAGAGTAGGATGTTCTCTCCTCCTATAAGGAGTGACCGATTCTTTGTTGATCACTCATAATCTCTATGCACACTTCACCATACCTAGAATATTTCACACACATCTTAAAATAATATGCTAGAAAATAAACCAAAGTAAGGATCCATATACACAAGGTACCATGGTGATCTCAAGTCAAGGGATCACGTGCACCACTTTCATTGGAGAATCATCTGTCAACACACTATAAGGCTCCATCAAATGTTCTTCCAGTGGATCAGTTCAGTGAACTCATTCTCTATTGAGCACCTACATCCTTGTATTAGTATCCCCACACAAGTGATTGTGAGATCAACCACTCTCTCTATCGAGCATATATAGGATGTACCAGTCTTACCGGTATCACTGATCTCCGACTCGATGATCCAATGATTAAAAATATTTTAGATTGAGGGTATCAAGATTTTAGATCTCACTGGCATGATCTCATCATGACTCAATGGTCCAACGACTGAAAATATTTTAGATTGGGGCTATCAAGATTTTAGGTCTCATTGGCATGATCTCATCATAGCCCTAAAATCATTGCCCTAATCTATGGAGTTTATCATAATCATAAAAAATATGATGCAGCAAATGATAAAACACAATATCTCATAAATAAAATAACTAATATCATGCAAATAAGTAGGAATAAAATATAAAAAAGTTTCTTCACATTACCCATGCAATTGGTTTGTAAGGTACTATTCTTTCAGATAGTTCTTTGACTTATGGTGTATCGGCTGTTCATAATGGGGTAGCTATAGTTTGATTGCATAATTACTTGGTTACCTAGCCATTCAGAATCTTACAGTATATATCGACTATAGTAGGTCTATTATAGGAATAAGATGTGCACCAGGATCTATTGACCCTGATAGATAGGGGGAGGTCCTATGTAGTTTATGAGACTGAGTCCTAAAATCCATCACTATGATAGGTGAATGATGGAAAGAAATTTCTATAAGATTTTATACGAACTCGAGTCGATTGAATCTGACATATAATAGATGAACAGATTTGACGAGTTATCCTTAACCTATGTCTTATCAGGACTCACAACAGAAAAATTAAACTATACAGTAACTGCACCTAGAGACAAGCACCAAGGAAACCTTCACTCTCAAAATCTCCATTTAGGATTCTCATTTGCATCCAACATTAGGGCTACTCAGTTCACAACCTCTAGTGACTCAACTAGCCCTACGATAGGTACCTTAGTAAGAGTGGTCTCTATGATCTTTAAGGAGAGAGTTAAAGCTGATGGTAGCTACGCCCGATCTTACTTTCCCATCTTGCCTCACCATAGAGAAACTAGCCTTACTTTGGCTAGATTTCTTCTTTCGAGAGACATCCAGAGGCTCTTTCATATTGAATCTTTCCTACATAACAAGTAGACAATCAAATCTTAGGAGAAAGATAGTTTTGATGTAATAGCTCATTGATGATGAGAGATATCAGGAGTCTTAGGCCGATCTTTAAAGCCTCCTCATACAAGGTCAAATTGAACCTTCCAAGGAGACATCACCCGACTAGAAGGGTTGGGCAATTCCAATGGATATTGCTAAGGGATGAAGTACTTGGTTTAGATTCATTGGAGATTAGTCTCATCCAAGATGCTCTTAATAGCATTTGGACCTAGTTTGACTTTAGATGAAGCCTCACCGAACTCCGTGGAGGCTCGATTAAGAGATCCTTAACCAATAGCCTCTCGGTCTATAAATCTTTCCTCAGAAGATGCCATCAAAAAGTAGAAAAGAAAAAGGAGGGCCAAAGATAAGAAGTTGAAAGATGGACTTGAGAACCTACTAGAGACCCAAGGAGGACCAAGGACACCGATGGGGGCATAGTGAATATCAAAAGTCAAATAGTGAGAGCAGACAATAATGGAGGATGAACTAGAATCTTCCCCATTATTTAGCTTTGGTAAATAAGATGCCAAAAGTAGTAGTTTTACCCTCTCCAAACTTTATATAGGACTTTAGAGGGTCTAGAATAATGTCGCTATTTGAAACATATGGATAATTATTGGACACATGTCGGCCCAACATTTGATGCTAAATCATCATTGGGATTGCAAGTGGCAAAATGTCCAACTATTGCCCTAAAATGTTTGCTAGCCATGATGCCACTTTGAGAAGTGGAAATGCAACCTACCGTACAACCACCTAACTCAGCTACCACAACCGACTCAACAGCTTGGTCCATGGCTTTGTGGCTACACATGCAGCTTGGCATAGAGTGCCATAATTGATCATCCAGGTTGGCTTCTCTATTTCCATCACTTGAGCTCTCAAAGAGAATCTCAACCTCACAAGTGGGATGTAATCGATACACCTTGGATTTGAATAAGTTGATATGATACTATTGACCCATCAAAGCTGAACAGGAATTAATCGACCATGAAGCCCTTTATCTTGGCCATTCTATTCCCACCGCATGGTTGTACCAAAGTGGTGCGAAGATGCCCAAATTTTTCTTAAATTGATGATTGTTTGCTCGTGATAGTAGAACTCACTCTCTAACCATGACATCTGAATCTCATCATATTATTTATATTTTTTTGGATGTGTGAGTGGTTACCTCAATAGTCTCCATTGCATGTCCTAAGACCTTGATTGTGATGGGCTTTGATCCTCGCCTATATAAACCACTTGCTGGGAGGTCCTTTGTTAGGACAACCATGCATCTGTGTGGACCAAAAGAGACCTATGATGGAGTCCTCTACAAGAGTCCATGATGATCTAGACTCTTTAAGGGCAGCAAACACCATGCCCTAGGTCGCTGCGCATCAAGAACCTTACAGCAATGACCTAGTTCGTGTCTCCCCCACTTCTCGGGATCTAAGATGCACCTTCAGATCTGACCTTTTACTCCCAAGACCCTTAGAATCAGATCTAAAGATATGAATCCTTAGGGCTAGCAGATCTAGATGAATTTGGACTAGATTCCTTGGATGAGAAGAGTCCCTATACGATAGGAACTTTATGATAGAAATTTCAGCCTGCGTGCTTCTAACTTGTTTGCCTCGTCTCCCACCTTTCTGATCTCTTTTGGATGATCTATCAAAACATTAAGGACATCTAATAGAGCCCTTCTTATTATTTTAATCAGAGCATAAAATCCATTCTAGATGGAGAAAATTTTTTTTATCCAATAGGGACTACTAGCGCACACTCTGACAGCAACCTGTGCAGCCTTCCCCGTGCTCATCACCTCATGCACTTCCTCCACTCATGCCCACCTTCGAAGCCTCCTTTTACATCCTCCTCTAATCCCTGATCAGATCAGATGGCTTCTTGGATGTGGAGACTCCCTAGGCATGGAGTCTTAGGCAGCCACACAAGGAGGGATGCCCACATGATGGGGCGCCCACATGATGGGGTGCCTCCCTCTTCTAAACCCTAGGGCTTCTAAGACTTGAGGGAGGCACCCCCTTCTAGAATTTTCTCTTGCTGCCTAGGGTGGTGTGCAAATCAGAGAGAGAAGTTAAGGAGAAAAGCCATATATTAATTACTTCCCAAGCTATTACAATATATAGTTTTATATATCCTAGGGTTTCCACATGAATCCTAATAAACCCTAGCTCAAAAACTCTTTTGGCTAACACACATAAGATTGTGCTCACCCAAGCCCATATACACCCATGACTTAATCAATCTCACTCTTGGATCCAAACTCGGCCCAATACAAGTGTCATGCCCCCGATCCGAGATCGTGAATCGAGGGTCGCGGCAACCGCCGCATACTCATGAAGAACTCTCTCCATAAGCATGCAAGGCATCTCATCACGATATCAATGCATCGCAGCGGAATAAATTCAAATAATTATTATTCAACTTTAATTCAAGTAATTAAATCAAATGTCTTACATCCAATAAAATTTTTTTGCTAAAAAAATAAAAACAATAGATCTAAGTTCAATGAAGTTGACAATGCTAAATCTCGCCTCTAAAAGCTCTGTCCCAATATTTCTTCCCACGCTCGAAATTAATTATCTGAATCTGAAAAATAGAAAGAAAGGTAATGAGCTAGACAGCCCAATAAGTAACAAATATCTCAACTAGATAATTCAGATATTATATAATTTTCAAGAATAATGTTGTAAATAAACATAAGAGTATATTTCATGCTGATTTAATACAAATCAAATATTTTCAAATATTCACATATAATATAATCATAAATCCGATTCGATTCAAAACACTCGTAACTCAACAGCCTTGACTATGACCAACGTTTAACCCCCATTGGCGGGGTCCACAGAATACCAGCACACAACCCCCACTGGCAGAGTCCACAAATACCAGCGCATAACCCCCACTGGCAGGGTCCACAAACACCAGCGCACAACCCCCACTGGCAGGGTCCACAGAAACATAGTTAGGCTGAGAGCATAAATTCGATCTATATCAAAATACTTTGTACCATAATATATATATCATAATCTTTCACTGAACATGTGCATAAATCGATATACCATAACATTTCAAAAGCATTTTTCTTTAAAAATATAATTTCATAAATCATGCATAATTTCAGAGAATAATTATTTATTTTCATAATAAATATGGAATATCTCGAGAAGATGATTCATTACTTACCTTTCACGGAGTACTGAATGAACGGATCGACTAACTTTTAGGAGATTCTTCCGTGCCTATTATCCAAAATTATATTTTTACATTAATTTTAATTCAAAATTAAATCTAACAAATTTCAAAATCAAAATCTCGCTTAAAATCAGACTCATCTCTAAACTCGATCAGAATCATCAGATGAAGCCTTCCCCTATGCTAATCTTAGAAGGATAACTTTAGAGAGAGAAATCCATCAAGAGAGAGAGAAACAAGCTAGAGAGAGAAAATTCTAGAGAGAGAAAGTAGAGAGAAAGTCCAATTTCAGAGAGAGAAAGTCAGGGTTCAGACTGAAAAGAAGAGAGAGAAGAGAGAGAAACTATCTCTCTCATCAATTTCAATTTATTTATTTATTTATTTATTTATTTATTTACTTTCTTATATATATATAAATATATATATATATATATTTATTTATTATTATTATTATTATTATTATTTTCTTTTCTTTTCTTTTCTTTTTCTTCTCCTTTTTTTTTTCTTCTTTTTCTTCTTTTTCTTTCCTTTTCTTTTTCTCTTTTTCCTTCTTTCTCTTTTCTTTTTCTTCTTTTTCTTTCTTTCTCTTTTCTTTTTCTTCTTTTTCTTTTTCTTCTTTTTCTTCTTTTCTTCTTTTTCTTGGTTCTTCCCGTGCCGGAACAGGGGACCCTTGGTCCTCCAGCCTTGATCGGCCGTTCGGGCCACGGCAGCCGTGGTGGAGGCCGGCGGCCGACGGGGGCCACTCCCCCGGTCATGGAGGAGCGTGGCCGGCGATCAATTCCGATTGCCGACGCTGGAAAATCCAAAGAAAAAAAGCTCAAAAATAGGATCTCTTTCTCGATAAAAAATCGGCGACTCTCGTCACCGGCAGTCGCGCACAAGAGCATGGGAGGAAGGCGAAGAAGGAGGGAAAGAAGAAGGAGACTCACCTCAGCCTCCGGAGACCTCGTCGGCGGCAATCACGGCGAGAAATCAAACGATGTCCACGGCCTTCTTCAGGAAAATCGGAGGGAAAGAGAGAGGGAAGAGGCCGATGTCCGGTCTCAAGGGAAAAGGGTATTCTTATAGGGAGTCCTAGGACTCCGAGGGGTCTTAGGAGTCCCGATTTAGCCTGGATCTCGCCAGAGAAGAAGACTCCTATCAGGAGTTTTCTTCCCGATTTTGAATCCCCTGTTTTCTCTTTTTTTTTTTTTTTTCGTTTCGGGCTTGGTCTGTTGGGCTGGGCTTTGTTTGGGTTGGGTTTTTGGGCTATCACATTCTTCACCCCTAAAAAGAAATTTCGTCCTCGAAATTTTTCATACCTGTCACCATTGTATTGGAAGCCTGTGGATTCTGTTGAGTAAGTGCATAAACTCTTCCCTGGGTTTTAGAAATCTGTCCGCCACCCTTATGTTGTCCTTCATGAGTTCTTTTGCCAGCTTGATTTTCGGTATTTAGCGGGTAGCTAGCGATTTTATGATCCATCTGACCACATTTGAAACAAGCACCTGTATTCCAATAGCAATCCTTGTCTGCATGATTTTTGCCACATCTGGAGCATGGCTCACCATCAATCTGTTGAGTCTTATTGTCTACTGCTCCCTTAGCTGATCTTTTGATGTTTTTATTATTCTGCTCTTGTGTATCATTTGATTGTGCTCTCTTTCTTTGCTTTCTTTCTCTTTCCATACATTCTTCATTGATTTCTCTTTCAATTATCAGTGCTTTGTTTATCACATCGGCATAAGTTGTCAATTCATATGGAACCACTTGTTTTCGAATTTCAGTTCTCAATCCCATCTCGAACTTGTGAACACGTTCTTGCTCACCATCCACTAATCTTGGAGCAAATTTTGCTAACTCTGTAAATTTTGCTTCATATTCAGTCACACTCATATCCTTTTGCTTCAAATAGATAAACTCTTGCTCTTTCTGAATCCTTATACTCCGAGGAAAATACTGATCATAGAATGCAATCCGAAATCTTTCCCAAGTAAGTATTTCGCCGTCTTGTTCATGCTTGCGCTGTAGTCGCTGACACCAGTTGTATGCTTCTCCTTGTAGTAAATAAGCTGCATATCGAATCTTTTCTTCATCAAGACACTCTTGGATAGCGAAAGCCTTCTCCATCTCCATTATCCAATTGTCAGCCTCCAAAGGTTCAGTAGTCCCCTTGAAAGCTGGAGGAGCGAGCTTTTTAAATTCTGAAATGTTGTTCCGTTGTACTGGTTGCTCTCCATGTTGTGGTGGTGGATGCTGATGTTGTTGTGTATCTCGTTGTATCTGCTGTTGTTCAAACATTTGCTGCTGTATTTGTTGTTGTGCTTGTACCATCCTGATTAGGGTCTGCATTAACTGAGCCATATCTGGTTCCTGACGTGCTCTCGAAGCACTCCCATTAGGATCTACGACTCCCTCCTCCTGAGGGGTGCCACTGGTCAAATCGGGAGTGCTACCATCCCGTGGTTGTGATGTCTCTCTTGCAATTTCTTGAGTAGTTCTTGTCATTCTACGGGGAGGCATGGTAACCTTGTAGTAGTAAAACCTTATTAGATTCATTGATCTATTTGTTAGGATGGGTTTATTGTGATGCTCATACTCTAACGTCCCAATATTCCTAATGTTTACCCACCTACACTCATACTATGTCAAATTCTATGTGTCATAATTTATCCACTTATGCTCTGATACCATATTAATTATCACGCCCCCGACCCGAGATCGTGAATCGAGGGTCGCGGCAACCGCCGCATACTCATGAAGAACTCTCTCCATAAGCATGCAAGGCATCTCATCACGATATCAATGCATCGCAGCAGAATAAATTCAAATAATTATTATTCAACTTTAATTCAAGTAATTAAATCAAATGTCTTACATCCAATAAAATTTTTTTGCTAAAAAAATAAAAACAATAGATCTAAGTTCAATGAAGTTGACAATGCTAAATCTCGCCTCTAAAATTTCTGTCCCAATATTTCTTCCCACGCTCAAAATTAATTATCTGAATCTAAAAAATAGAAAGAAAGGTAATGAGCTAGACAGCCCAATAAGTAACAAATATCTTAACTAGATAATTCAGATATTATATAATTTTCAAAAATAATATTGCAAATAAACATAAGAGTATATTTCATGCTGATTTAATACAAATTAAATATTTTCAAATATTCACATATAATATAATCATAAATCCGATTCGATTCAAAATACTCGTAACTCAACAGCCTTGACTATGACCAACGTTTAACCCCCATTGGCAGGGTCCACAGAATACCAATGCACAACCCCCACTGGCAGGGTCCATAAATACCAGCGCACAACCCCCACTGGCAGGGTCCACAAACACCAGCGCACAACCCCCACTGGCAGAGTCCACAAATACCAGCGCACAACCCCCACTGGCAGGGTCCACAGAAACATAGTTAGGCTGAGAGCATAAATTCGATCTGTATCAAAATACTTTGTACCATAATATATATATCATAATCTTTCACTGAACATGTGCATAAATCGATATACCATAACATTTCAAAAGCACTTTTCTTTAAAAATATAATTTCATAAATCATGCATAATTTCAGAGAATAATTATTTATTTTCATAATAAATATGGAATATCTCGAGAAGATGATTCATTACTTACCTTTCACGGAGCACTGAATGAACGGATCGACTAATTTCTAGGAGATTCTTCCGTGCCTATTATCCAAAATTATATTTTTACATTAATTTTAATTCAAAATTAAATCTAACAAATCCCAAAATCAAAATCTCTCTTAAAATCAGACTCGTCTCTAAACTCGATCAGAATCATCAGATGCAGCCTTCCCCTATGCTAATCTTAGAAGGATAACTTTAGAGAGAGAAATCCATCAAGAGAGAGAGAAACAAGCTAGAGAGAGAAAATTATAGAGAGAGAAAGTAGAGAGTGAAAGTCCAATTCCAGAGAGAGAAAGTCAGGGTTCAGACTGAAAAGAAGAGAGAGAAGAGAGAGAAACTCTCTCTCTCTCATCAATTTCAATTTATTTATTTATTTATTTATTTATTTATTTATTTATTTACTTACTTATATATATATATAAATATATATATATATATATATTTATTTTTATTATTATTATTTTTTTTTCTTTTCTTTTCTTTTCTTTTTCTTCTCTTTTTTCTTTTTCTTCTTTTTCTTCTTTTTCTTTTTCTTCTTTTTCTTCTTTCCTTCTTTTTCTTGGTTCTTCCCGTGCCGGAACAGGGGACCCTTGGTCCTCCGGCCTTGATCGACCGTTCGGGCCACGACAGCTGCGGTGGAGGCCGACAGCCGACGGGGGCCACTCCCCCGGTCACGGAGGAGCGTGGCCGACGATCAATTCCGATCGCCGGCGTCGGAAAATCCAAAGAAAAAAAGCTCAAAAACAGGGTCTGTTTCTCGATCGGAAATCGGCGACTCTCGTCGCCGGCAGCCGCACACAAGAGCATGGGAGGAAGGAGAAGAAGGAGGGAAAGAAGAAGGAGACTCACCTCAGCTTCCGGAGACCTCGTCGGCGGCAATCACGACGAGAAATCAAACGGTGTCCGCGGCCTTCTTCGGGAAAATCAGAGGGAAGGAGAGAGGGAAGAGGTCGATGTCCGGTCTCAAGGGAGAAGGGTATTCTTATAGGGAGTCCTAGGACTCTGAGGGGTCTTAGGAGTCCCGATTTAGCCCGGATCTCGCCGGAGAAGAAGACTCCTATCGGGAGTCTTCTTCCCGGTTTTGAATCCCTTGTTTTCTCTTTTTTTTTTTTTTTTTCGTTTCGGGCTTGGTCTGCTAGGCTGGGCTTTGTTTGGGTTGGGTTTTTGGGCTATCACAACAAGTTAGCCCCTTGAGGCCCAAAATCCCTGAACCTCATGACCCTGAAGGCTGACAGCCTTCACCCTCGAATCCAAATTGATCCTAGAATCTTGGAACCAAGCCCATGGCTCCTCTCATAGCCTCCCAAGATTTGGGAGCATTACACATGCACCAACAATCTCTACCTTGGTGCCCCAAAGCCCTGGCAAATCTCTGCATGATCCATCTGCATGATCCTGCTGTCACTGCGTACCCTAACAGCTCCCTGTACAAACCTCTATCATCGATGCCAATCTTCTTCAGCTTTTGTGTATCCTTGGAGATCTTTGGGATGACTTCCTCTATAGATGAAGAATCTTACTTGTTTTTTGGCACCATCTTGAAATTTATAGGCTTCCTTTTGCTTGACAGCTGCATCACTCACCTTGGACTTCCCTAGAGAAACCACAGCATTCCTAAACTGGCACTCGCTGCAACTGAAACCTAATGCATATCGTAGCACATCGAAATTAATGTCACTCATTACTATGTAGATAGAATAAGTCAAGATTGTATCCGTAGAGATCTTAGGCCAATTGTTTTAAAAATACAAAAGAAAAGAATAGAGATTGCAAGAAACTAAGAAAGTAACAAACAAATTGTAATAAAAATATTTTTCATTGATCAAATAAAGAATCATATAACAAAAAAAATAAAGGTTTAATATAAGAACAATGAAACCAAGTTGATCTTCTCATAGTGCCTGATGGTGTATGTACTCTTTGAATCCTTCGTCTTCCTCTGTGTAGACAGTAGTAGGATGGCTGGAAGGCTTAGTCTAGAAACTCTAAGAAAAAAAGGCAGATGAAAAGAGTATGAAAATATGGAAAGGATAGCAACACTAGGATTAGGACCTCTCTTAGATTTGATGGAAGGTGCACTAGGCTTAGGACCTCCCCTAGACTTATGAAATGAGAGAAAAAGGGAGAGAGAGAGAGGGGAGCTTAAAGAGAACTTAGGTTAGCTTGATGGAGAAGAGAAGGAGGCATTAAGGCTTATTTATAGAAGAAAGAGTGGGGCTTGGGATTTAAGAAAGGAAAGAATTTGGTGCAACTTGTAAGGAGGGAGGGCTTGGGCATCAAGAAATTTAGGCATGAGACTTTGTGGCGGTGTGGGGTTTTGTATGATTGTGAAAGAAAGAAAGGAAAAGGGGCATGGATTTGTGGTAGGGCACATGAAGAGGTTTTATGTGCGTGTAACAAAAGGAAGAGAGGGGACGCAAGTTTGTGTAAGAAACAAAGGATAAAGGGGCACTCCAATTTAGCATGAAGGAGTTGGGAGTCAGCTGATTTTGGATGTGGCACCAAGATCTTTCTAGGATTTCATGAAAAGAGATGTGAGAGCATGAATAAAGATCCTTAGATCTTCATATTACTTCTCCACCATTGATCGATAAGTCGTGTTCATATTTGACTCTATTTATCTTTTAATCTAAACCCTTGATTGGAGAGGTTTTTTCTGATCTATTAATCTTCAAGTTGCGTTCATACTTGATTAGGAGTTGGTTGCCTAGTTCATCTGAATTTGATCCGATTTGAGTCCAATTTGAATCATATAAACCCAAACTCTCAATCACCTGCAAAATAGACTAGAGAGCATCAAATTCTTAATAAATAAAGAGTAATTAAATAAAATTATGTATCTCTAGTGACTTAATTCAAGTATTCATCACATCTTCCAACTTAAACTTTTACTCATCCTCGAGTAAAATAGATACATCAGTAGTGTGTACTAAATATCCTTAAATTAAAAGTTATCCTAGGCATGCTGGGATGCGCAGGGATTTCATGCATGCATTTCAAAAATTTTTAATGAAAGAATATTAGATTAAACTATTTAATATATAAATATATGCATAAGATCTTATCTTAAAACTTCTATAAATGGTTCTATGACATGAATTTATATATCTAGATTAGATAGTGTGTCAGATATTTTTACTTATGGCACTATAGGCTAGGTCATATAAACAAGAACAGAATAAACAGATTGACTCAAGATGGAATCCTCGAAGTCAGTGATTGTGAATCACTTCCAACCTGTAAGTCCTATCTTCTTGGTAAAATGACCAGGTCATCTTTTACTAGAAAAGGTGAGAGAGCTACTACGCTCTTGAGCCTAGTACATACTGATGTATGCGGGCCCATGAGCACAAGTGCTAGAGGTGGATATTTCTATTTCATAACTTTCACAGATGATCTATCTAGATATGGATATGTCTATCTGATGAAATATAAATTGGATTCATTTGAAATATTCAAACGATTTCGAAGTAAAATAGAAAAATAAACTGAGAAGAGTATTAAAACTCTTCGATCTGATCGAGGAGGGGAATATCTTTCTAGTAAATTTTTCACATATCTAGGAGAGAATGAGATTCTCTCCCAATGGACTCCTCTAGGAACACCACAGCATAATGGTGTGTCTGAAAAGAGAAATCAGACTCTGTTAGACATGGTCCGATCCATGATGGGTTTTGCCAGCTTATCGATATCCTTCTGGGGATATGCACTCGAATCGGTCTGTTATCTGTTAAATAGAGTTCCAAGTAAGTCTATAATTAAGACTCCATATGAGATATGGACAGGGTGTAAGCCAGCACTTTCACACCTTAGAGTCTAGGGGTGCCCGACCTATGTCAAATGATTAGTCACAGACAAACTTGGACCTAGGTCTGACAAATGCACATTCATCGAGTACCCCAAAGAGATCAAAGGATATTTTTTCTACCATGCTGATGAATAAAGGTGTTCGTCAGCCTTAAAGCAATCTTTTTAGAAAAGGAGTTCCTTGGTGAAGGAACCATTGCCTCTAAGATTGAACTTGATGAAGTTTAACAGGTAGAAGGACCGACATCAATAGCTGAACCTGAGTCAGATTTGATTAGATCAGATCCAGAGCCTAATGTACCTACACCATTAAGGCGATCCGATAGAGTACCGCATCAACCGGACAGATACAATGATTTTTTGGTTCAGGACGGTGATCCCATCGAACTTGATGAGAACGATGAGGATCCGATCACCTATATGGATGCAATGTAGAGATCTGATTCCAAGAAATGGCTTGAAGCCATGAAATCTGAAATGGAGTCCATAAAGGTCAATGATGTATGGACATTAGTTGACCCACCTGAAGGGGTTAAACTCATTGGGTGTAAATGGATGTTCAAAAGGAAAAGGGGCGCAGACGGAAAGGTGAAGACTTATAAAGCCCGTCTGGTTGCCAAGAGATATCGTCAACGTTATGTTATTGACTATGATGGGACATTTTTTCTTGTGGTAATGCTCAAATCCATTCGGATAATGCTTGCAATAGCTGTCCATCTGGATTATGAGATCTGACAAATAGATGTAAAGACAACTTTCCTGAATGGAGAGCTGATCGAAGAGATATATATGATACAACCTGAGAGGTTTACATCCACAGATGAGTCCAAGGTGTGCAAGCTTCAGAGATCCATTTATGGATTGAAGCAAGCTTCTTAGAGTTCGAATATGCATTTTGATAAGGTGATCAAAATGTATGGCTTCGTTAAGAATGGAGAAGAGCCCTGCATCTATAAATGGGCAAATAGTCTAGTTGTGGTATTTCTTGTTTTGTACGTGGATGATATTCTCTTAATCGAGAATGACATCCCCCGCACTACAGAGAATAAAAGTTTGGTTGTCATCGTAGTTCTCCATGAAGGACTTAGGTGAAGCATCCTACATCCTAGGGATGAAGATCTATAGAGATAGATCTAAAAAGATGCTTGGATTATCCCTATCCACGTACATAGATACTATGCTGAAGAGGTTCAACATGAAAAATTTCAAGAAGGGCTATCTATCGATAAGCCATGAAATTTCTCTCTCTAAGAAGGATTGTCCGATAACTCCTGAAGAGAGAGAGCATATGAGTAGAGTCCCATATGCTTCGACTGTGAGATCTATCATGTACGTCATGACATGTACAAGATCAGATATGGCATACTCACTAGGAGTAGTGAGTAGATACCAATCTGATCCTGGAGAAAACCACTGAAAAGTGGTTAAAGCCATCCTTAAGTATTTGAGAAATACTAAAGATCAATGGTTGGTTTATGGCGAGTCAGATCTGAAACTTATGGGGTTCACAGACTCCAGCTTTTAATCTGACCATGATGACAGCAGAAGCGTGTCGGGTTATATCTTTACTCTGAATGGTGGAGCTATCTACTGAAAGAGTTCCAAGTAGCATACTGTGGCAGTCTCTGTTTGTGAGGCAGAATACATCGCAGCATCGGATGTCACGAAGGAAGCTGTGTGGCTGAGAAAATTCATCACCGAGCTCAGAGTAGCACCCTTCCTTGATGGTCCAGTCCTGTCCTACTGTGACAGCACTGGTGCCATAGCTCAGACAAAGGAACCCAAAGCACACCAGCGGATGAAGTACATTTTACGCTGCTTTCACCTGGTCCGAGAAATCATGGATCGAGATGACGTCAACCTTCAGAAGATCAATGAAAAGGAGAATCTGATCGACCCCTTCACTAAAGCCCTAGCAATAAAGGAGTTCGACAACCACAAGTCGAAGATGGATATTAGATACTGTGCCGAGTGGCTTTAGGATAAGTGGGAGTTGTTGAAAAATATGTCTCAAATGCCAATCGTCAAACTGTTGACGGTTGAGCAACCAAGTATGATAATTGATTTGTTAAAAATAAAATATATTTGGTATTTTCATCATAAGCATTCATCTTGTAATGAACTCCGTTGTTATGATGAAGTTCTTAGGACTATTTAGATTCGATAAAGAGAGGATTTATCGATTAGTCCTTAAAACTGTTCACGACTAAATGATAGGCTATTAATAAGGATGACAGCTTCTATCGAGCATAGATCGCTGTAGGTCATATGGGTTGGTTGTCCTCTTAATCAAGGAGTGTGGAGACACTGGTATGGCATACAGGTGAGATGTAAGGGTACATCATCATTGAACGTGACCAACTCTAGAGCATTCTGCTGTCGAGAATGTCTCTGATGGGATATAGGTATAAGTGTCCCTTAGAGTTGAGATCACCTTAGTGACTTGCAAGTAACTCATTTTGCTTTGGTACTGGACTAACTGAATTTCTAATTCAGTGATGGAAAGCTTTTGGACATAGTCAAGTACTTACGAAGTCAGAGTGTGATCGAAATGGGATTGACCACTCCAAGAGTTGGAGAAGAATGAGTCACTGTATTTCAATTTAGCAAAACTTTGATCAAGATAATCCATCAGATGGATTTGATATTTTGAAATACAATGTGGACAACTTGATCAGAGTTGACAGTTGAACTTTGAGGTGTCCTATGATCATTTTGATCAAAGGGATGAATTATATGAAAACTATATCCGCATGGGTTCTAAGGATGTTGTTCTACACATTCAACCTATCCGATCGTCGGGTACCATTTCTAGATGATCACTTCGATTGGTATAAAAATTTATTCCTATGCTACCGACTTAAGTTTGGACCTATGAGGTCATACACATTAGAGTTTATGATCTGATCGGATGGTTGATCAATGATTAAGAATCATTCTAGGGTTAAATGATCAATACGATTGACATTTAACCTAGTGCAACTGTTGTAGGAGGATCGATTAGCAATTCGATTGCTAATTGACTTAATTTGATTAAGCCAATGGGCTAAGATTAAGTCTAATTGAATATAATTTAATTAGATTTGATTTGGGCTTAATTGGATTAAGTCCAATTGGTTTATTGGATAATCCAAGTGCAAGGAAAAAACTAGTCCTAGTTCAATTAGGACTTGGGTCAATCTAATTTTTAATTTGATTAAAAAATTAAATCAGATTTAAATCTAATTTAATTTGATTAAAATAAATTTTAAATTAGATTAAGATCTATTTTAATTGAGTTGATCTAATTTTAGTTTGATTTGGTTTGAGAAATCAAATTAAAACAAGTCATAAGATAGAATCCTAATAAGACTAGGATTCCACCTTGCGCCACATAAGCCCCCCATGCCCTCTCTCTTATTCCATGCCAATCCCTTCTTATTTTATGTGACAAAAGCCCTCTCCCAGGTCTTTCCCACATCCAAAAGGTTTTCTCTCTTCTTTCATACATGAAAAATGGTTGTGGATCAAATCAAAGTAGGAATAAGTTTGGATTTCAAATTCTATAAGATAGAGTTTTAGAAATCCAAAACTCTTTCCTTTTTGCACCGAATTTATCTAGATTTTGTTTTAAGATTTTTATAACTTTTAGGGCACACATTGTGCACCCTTTTCTAGTGGTCCATGCACGAAAATAAGGAGGAGGCACCCAAGAGTTGGATGCCCCTTATCTTGCCATGTTTGGATAAGCCTGACTAGGTATTTGACCTAGACAAGGACTCTATCATATCTCTCTTTATAAAATGAGTTTCTTCATAAAATTTTTGAAGAACACAGATATTTGAAAAATATTTAGGGCATCCAAAAATCAAATAGAAAGACCTTTGGATTGTAGAGATATAATAGACACAAGACAGGATGTCTAGGAGAGAGTAAAGAGAAGAAGAAAAGGGTCTTCTTCTATGGTTGTTAGTTTCATCTCTTCTCTTCCTCCATCTTGAGTTTTCTGAGAGCATCTCAGATCTAAAACTCCTCCTCCTACTTTTCATCTTTGGAAGAGCCTAAATCAAGAAGAAGAGGGTACCTGATCAACTATCGAAGAAGGATCAGCGCAGTACTAGCATACTGTGCTGATTTTCTGAAGCAGGACTTCTGATCGAGATTCGTGGGCTCGTGTGGATGACTCCTAAAAATTGGATGCATGTGCGGTTTGCAACATCATCCTCAAGCCCAGATCAGCAAGGTTAGAATATCTAACTTGCAAGGTAATAGATCTGATCTATTGTTTAATACATACATTAAATGTAGTATAGAAACATGTTGATATGATCAACATGTAGTTCATGCTCTATATATTTTAATTTTTGATTTAATGCTATGTAATAATCATGTAATAGAATCTTAGATCTAAAAACTTTCTGATTTTAAAAAATAAATTTTGCTTTATTTTAGTCTTCCGCTACCTGATCTTGAAAAAGTTTCAAGATCTAACCTTGAAACCCGGTATCTGGTTCCTTCAAAGACAGCATTTAGTAATAGATCTAATCTACCACTTCTAGGATCCGAACTCAATACCTGAGCATGGGTAGTCAAACTTCATGATCGAGAACATAGATTTGAAAGTTCTCTCTAGTCGCTCGCAGCTGTACAAGCATCCGGCCTCTACGGATGGTCCACATGAAGCCCCTCGGACCGATCAACCCTCCACGGGAGTACTAGCTTGCGCAGTCAGCTTCTAATGGTAGATCTGACTTGATCTCCTTCTTCGATCATCTTAGACCTTCTGATATTGAAGATGGATCAGAGAAGGATACTGGATGATGGAGAAAAATTAGATGAAGACTTTTTTCTCTTTAATTTTTTCCTCACCCAAGAACCTAGAACAGTTCTAGATCTCTCACCCAAGAAAAGATCGATCTCCTCTTTTGCTCACACCAAGGAAGAAGGAAACCCACCCAAATCTCATAACCCAAAGAAGGATTTTCGATCCTTTTTCTCTCTAGTATCTCATGGTGAAAGGTTCTCTCTTTTTGGTGCACAAAATTATGGCCTTTTTACGATCGTCGCACAAACCAGATTAGACAGGATAAGTGTTGAAGTTTGTTGCAACTCAAATCTTTTTGAATTTCAATTTGACTCCAACTTTTTCTCACCCTTATCTAACTTAAAGAGATACTTATAAAAGAAAATTAGATATGAAAATTAATTAAGAAGTCCTTTTTTTCTCGTACACAATAGACTCCTTCAAAAGCAGCCAATGTGTGAAAGGATATGGATAAGGATTTAAGTTGAAATTCAATCTAATTTAAATTCAAATCAAAATCAATCAATTTCTATCTTTAATGAATGAAAAAAAAAAATTATTTTTTGATTTTCTCATATACAAATTGATTTTATATGGTGAAAAAAGGTATGAGACAATTTAGGTGGCGCAAGAGATAGAGTCCTACTCATTTGGGACTCTAAGATTTAACCAATTGAATTTCTTTTAAACCTAATCCAATTAGATCCAAATAAAATATGATGAATCTAATCTAATTAGTCTCCTATAATATCAATTAAATTTGATCAAATTAATAAAATAATTAAGCCATAGATCTGATCATTTCTTCCTTACCGATTAGGTCATCTCATAACCTAATCAGACTTGATCTGATTGAATCAAATTCAATCTGACTTGATCCAGACTTTAATACTCAATCAAATTAAGCTAATTAATGATCTAATTACTAATTAATCTTTTATTAATGATAAAGTCCAAGTCTAGTAGGACTCTTCTCTAGAGTCTCCGTCCAGTGGGACTCTTTAGTAGAGTCCCCATCCAGTAGGACTCTTCACCAGAGTCTCCGTTGACTGAGACTCTTCAGATTAGCCATGTAATCGAAGAAAAATTTCTAATATGTGTGACCCCATAGGCTCGAACCTAAGCTAGTAGCACAAAAATTGATTTTTATACCAATCGGAGTAACCATCTAGCAATGGTATCCGACATCCGGATAGACTAAATGTATACAAAGCAATACTCAAAAACTTCTTTGAATATAGTTACCATATAATTCAACCCTTTGACCTTTGATGCTACGATGACTTAGAGTTTAAACTGTCAACTCTTAATGGTACATCCATTATGTGTCTCAACCTGATAAATTCTATGACTCCTCACAAGGATTGTCCTAGCCAAGGTCTTACTAAATTGAAACACAAAGCATTCTCTCCAATCTCTTGAAGTGGTCAATTCCATCTTGACTCACGCATCGACTTTACAAGTACTTGATTGTGCCCAGAAACTTTTTGATCATGAATTAGAAATTCAGATAGTCTGACACTAAAGCACAGTGAGTTGCTTGCAAGTCACCATGGTGATCTCAGATCGGAAGGACACTTATACCTATATCCCTTCAAAGTGACTCTTGACAACAGAGTACTCCGAAGTTAGTCATGTTCAGTGAAATATACTCCTATATTTCATCTGCATGCCATACCAGCATCTCCACGCTCTTTAGTTAAGAGGACAACCAACCTATATGGCACACAACGACCTACACTTGATATGTCTATCCTCCTAGTAATAGCATATCATTTGGTCACGAACTCATTTAAGAACTAAATGATAAATCCGCTTTTATCAATTTAAAATAGTCCTAAGAACTTTCATCATAATATAGAAGTTTGATATAGAAGATGTACAAGCTTATGATGAAAAATTATCAAATAAATATTTTATTAATTAATTCATATATAATTATATCAAATAGCACAACTGTCAACAGACTGACGATCGATTTTGAGATATATTTTTCAATAACTCCCACTTGTACTAAAGCCAATCGGTATAGTATCGTATACCCATCTTCATTTTGTGATCTTCGAACTCCTTTATCGCAAGAGCTTTAGTTAGTGGGTCGGTCAGGTTATCCTTTCCATCGATCTTCAAAAAGTCAACGTCATCATGATCCACGATCTCTCGGACAAGGTGGTAGCGATGCAGAATATGCTTTGTCTACTGATGTGCCTTCGATTGCTGTGCCTAAGCTATGGCTCCAGTACTGTCGTAATAAAGTAGAATTGGACCATCGATGGAGGGTGCCACTCCAAGCTCAGTGATGAACTTCCTCAGCCACACAGCTTCCTTTGCAGCATCAGATACCGTAATGTATTCTGCCTTGCAAACAGAATCGGCTATGGTGTGCTGCTTGAAACTTTTTCAGTAGACAGCTCCATCATTTAGGGTATAGATGTATCCTGACACATTTTTACTATAGTCATGATCTGACTGAAAATTGAAATCAGTGTATCCTATGAGTTTCAAGTCAGATTCTCCATAAACGAGCCATTGGTCCTTAGTATTTCTCAAATACTTAAGGATAGTTTTTGCAACCTTCCAATGATTCTCATCTAGATCTAATTGGTATCTGCTCACTACTCCTAGTGAGTATGCCACATTCGATCTTGTACATGTCATGGCATATATTATAGAACCCACTGTCAAGATATATAAAATTCTACTCTTACGCTCTCTCTCTCTTGAGGGATTGTCGGATAATCCTTCAAGAGAGAGAAATTTCATGGCCTATCAGAAGATAGCCTTTCTTGAATTCTCCATGCTGAACCATTTCAACATGGTATCTATGTATGTTGATTGGGAGAGTCTGAGCAGCCTCTTAGATCTATCCCTATAGATCTTCTTCCCTAAGATATAGGCTGCTTCTCCCAGATCCTTCATAAAAAATTATGATGATAGCCACACTTTTATTCCCTGTAATGTAGGGACATCATTTTCGATTAAGAGAATATCGTCCATATACAAAATAAGAAATATAATTATGGAACCATTAGCCCACTTATATATATAGGGTTCCTCTTCGTTCTTAACAAAGCCATACGTTCTGATCACCTTATCAAAACATATGTTCCAACTCCGAGATGCTTGCTTCAATCCATAAATGGATCTTTGAAGCTTGCACACCTTGGACTTATTTGTAGATGTGAACCCTTCAAGCTATATCATATACACCTCTTCATTCAGCTCTCCATTTAGAAAAACTATTTTCACATCTATTTGTCAGACTTCATAGTCCAAGTATGTCGCTATCGCAAGCATGATCCTTATAGACTTGAGCATTGCCACAAGGGAGAACATCTCATCATAGTCAATATCATAATATTGACGATATCCCTTGACAACCAGACAAGCTTTATAGATCTCAATCTTTTCGTCTGTGTCCTTTTTCCTTTTGAAGACCCACTTACACCCTATGAATTTTATCCCTTCAGATGGATCAACCAATGTCCATACATTATTGATCTTCATGGACTTTATTTCGGATTTCATGGCTTTAAGCCATTTCTCAGAGTCAAACCTCTGCATTGTATCCATATAGGTGACGAAATCCTCATTATTCTCATCGAGGTCAATAGGATCTCCATCTCAGATCAAAAAACTTAGGTATCTATCTGTCTGATGCGATACTCTACCGGATCACCTTAAAGATGTTTGTATATTGGGCTCTAGATTTGATCTTATCAAATCCAATTTAGATTTAGTTACTGGTGTCAGTTCTTCTACCTGTCGAACTTCGTCAAGCTTGACTTTAGAGGCATTTATTCCTTCACTAAGGAACTCCTTTTTTAAAAAGTGTGCTTTACTACTAACAAATACCTTTTATTCAGCAGGGAGGTAAAAGTAATATCTTTTTATTTTCTTGGGGTACCCTACAAAATTACACTTATCAGATCTAGATCCGAGCTTGTCGGTTTGTAATCGTTTGACATAAGCCGGACACCCCCAGACCTTAAGATAAGTGAGGTTTGGCCTATGCCCTAACCATATCTCATATGGTGTTTTACTAACTGACTTGCTTGAAATATTATTGAGTACAAAACAGACTGTCTCAAGTGCATATCCCCAAAAAGAGATCGACAGACTTGCAAACCCCATCATGGACCAAACTATGTCCAATAAGATTCGATTTCTTCTTTCTGAGACACCATTATGCTGTGATATCCCTAAAGGAGTCCATTGTGAGAGAATTCCATTCTCTTCAAGATATGTCAGAAATTTACTGAAAAGATATTCAACCCCTCGATCAGACCGAAAAGTCTTAATACTTTTTCCAGTTTGCTTCTCTACTTCATTATGAAATCATTTGAATATTTCAAATGATTCGAACTTATGTTTCATCAGGTAGACATATCCATACCTAGATAGGTCATCTATGAACGTAACGAAACAACTATACCCTCCTCTTGCATTAATGTTCATAGGTCCATAAACATCACTATGTATTAGACCTAGAACTTCATTAGCTCGTTCATCTTTTTCAATAAAAGGTGACTTAGTCGTCTTTTCAAGAAGACAAGACTCACAGGTCGACAATGATTCACAATCATTGATATTGAGGATATCCTCTTGTGCTCACCTATTTATCCTGCTTTTATTAATATGACCGAACCTACAATGCCAAAAGTAGGCATCTATGACATTATCTAACTTTAGATATTTTTTTGGAGTGTACATTATACTTATAGGCTGTGACAATACATAGATGCTATTTCTTAATTATCCTCGTATTATTGTAACATCATTCATAATAATATCATAATAATCATTCTTTATTGATAAACTATAACCATCTTTAGCCAAAAGACCAATAGAGATTATATTCATCAAGAAAGATGGACAATAGTGACAATCACTTAAAATGACACTATTAGATTTGAAAACAAGCTCGATAATTTTTAAAGCTCGGATTGAAACTTGACTTCCATCTTTCATATTTAGGAATCTCTCATCGTTCTCAAATTTTCTACTAACTTGAAGTCCCTGCAATGAATTACATATGTGAACTGGACTTCCGATATCCAATACCCAGATAGTAGTATCATATATAGAGAAATTATAAGGTGTTATTATATAAATACCTTGATCAGCAACTAATTACTCATTTCTCTTTAGCCTATTTGGGTCATAGTCTGCTTGACTTGATTCAGCATTAAACTTTTTAGTTAGATTGAGCTCAAGATCAATATTCAACTTCTGATACTAGCTATCAAAGTTGGATCCAATAAGCCCATCACTGTCAAACAGTGAGTGGAGCAATAAATTACTAACCATTTCTGAAAAGAAAGAAAAATACAAATCTAATTAGTATATAAATTAATCAAGCCTAAAGACATAGATTTTAGTCCAAAGGTTCTTTCACTATTTTATAAGAATTGGTAGCCTCTACCTCTGATTTTAAGAATTACTTTAATTCCTTAGTGGGTACTAGAATCTACACCGATTGCATACAGGCCCGAGTATCACTCGGCCAACTCATATGCATCTATGGGTAGGTTCTCAACCAATTATTTTTCTAAATAATTTTTAGTAATTAATTTTATCTTAGATTTCATTTCAGTAGGCGATGGGCCTCCACTGAAAGTACTAGTTAGGTCCAACCATTAACATGAACCTACTTAGTGATTCTAACTAATGAATAATCGGGTCTGAGTATGGCTCGACCAATCCAATCATTCATCAAATAGTACAACAGAGTCATCATATGATGAATAATAATTCCATCATTCAGAAAAACATCAGACGGATAGCACCTGCAATGTCAATTGAAAATGATGGATCCATTACCATTCACCTTAATGGGAGGGTATGATCTAATTATCACCATGACTAGCTTATTTTATGGACTTAATAATTTAGAATATTTGGTTAACATAATTTAACAGATTTAAATACATAGACTAACTAATCTCAATCCTCTCACTGACTTCACCAAGTCAGATCAGGGTGGACTAGAAACAAGCCGATCTAACTAATAAGTTATCAATCCTTCCACTGACTTCACTAAATTATGTCGAGGATAAAGACAAGTCAAACTAGAGGCACCTAAATTAGTTGAACTGATTTTCTAGTAAGAATGGATCAACCCTAATCATTAAGTGATCTGATCAAAACTTGACTCACCATGTTGGCCAGATAAGTGAGATCGGAGGGAGGGATATGCCATTAGCTCATCATAGACTCAATCTATATGAGTAGCTCTCAATTAAAAACCATCGATCAAGACTGTCAAACTGACCTTAGACATCAGCTGATTAATCAGTTTCAATCAAACTTATGGATTTGGGTTCGACTGCTGAGCTCAAGATCAAAGTTCATTTGGATATAATCAAAGATATGGACTCAACTAACTACAACTATTGTATTGGCTCTAGAAAAATTCTAATTGTTGGGTATAAAATACCCACAGCCGAAGTCCTCAGCAGAATCAGCTCCAGTAGACTCCGCCCGGACTCCTACGGGAGCCGGACTCCATCCTCAACATCAGCTGCCGGTAAGCCTTGTCCGGACTCCTACGGGAGCCGGACTTCGCCTTTAACTTTAATTGCAGGAAGACTCCGCCCGGACTCCTACGGGAGTCGGGCTTCATCCTCGACTCCAACAGCTGCAGACAGACTGCGTCCGGACTCCTACGGGAGCCGGACTCCGCCGATAATTTCAACAGCAAGTAGACTCCGCCCGGACTCCTATGGGAGCCGGGCTCCGTCCTCAACATCAGCTGCCGGTAAGCCTTGTCCGGACTCCTACGGGAGTCGGACTTCGCCTTTAACTTTAATTACAGGAAGACTCCGCCCGGACTCCTACGGGAGCTGGACTTCTCCTTGACTCCAACAGCTGCAGACAGACTGCGTCCGGACTCCTACGGGAGCCAGACTCCGCCGACAATTTCAACAGCAAGTAGACTCCGCCCGGACTCCTACGGGAGCCGGGCTCCATCCTCAACATCAGCTGCCGGTAAGCCTTGTCCGGACTCCTACGGGAGCCGGACTTCGCCTTTAACTTTAATTGCAGGAAGACTCCGCCCGGACTCCTACGGGAGCTGGGCTTCGTCCTCGACTCCAACAGCTACTGACAGACTGCGTCCGGACTCCTACGGGAGCCGGACTCCGTCGATAATTTCAACAGCAAGTAGACTCCACCCGAACTCCTACGGGAGCCGGGCTCCATCCTCAACATCAGCTGTCGGTAAGCCTTGTCCGGACTCCTACGGGAGCCAGACTTCGCCTTTAACTTTAATTGTAGGAAGACTCCGCTCGGACTCCTACGGGAGCCGGGCTTCGTCCTCGACTCCAACAGCTGCAGACAGACTGCGTCCGGACTCCTACGGGAGCCAGACTCCACCGACAATTTCAACAGCAAGTAGACTCCGCCCGGACTCCTACGGGAGCCAGGCTCCGTCCTCAACATCAGCTGTCGGTAAGCCTTGTCCGGACTCCTACGGGAGCCAGACTTCGCCTTTAACTTTAATTGCAGGAAGACTCCGCCCGGACTCCTATGGGAGTTGGGCTTCGTCCTCGACTCCAACAGCTGCAGACAGACTGCGCCCGGACTCCTACGGGAGCCAGACTCTGCCGATAATTTCAACAGCAAGTAGACTCCGCCCGGACTCCTACAGGAGCCGGGCTCCGTCCTCAACATCAGCTGCCGGTAAGCCTTGTCCGGACTCCTACGAGAGCCGGACTTCGCCTTTAACTTTAATTGCAAGAAGACTCCGCCCAGACTCCTACGGGAGTCGGGCTTCGTCCTCGACTCCAGCAGCTGCAGACAGACTGCGTCCGGACTCCTACGGGAGCCGGACTCCACCGACAATTTCAACAGCAAGTAGACTCCGCCCGGACTCCTACGGGAGCCGGGCTCCATCCTCAACATCAACTGCCGGTAAGCCTTGTCCGGACTCCTACGGGAGCCGGACTTCGCCTTTAACTTTAATTGCAGGAAGACTCCGCCCGGACTCCTACGGGAGCTGGATTTATCCTCGACTCCAACGGCTGCAGACAAACTTCGTCCGGACCCATACGGGAGCCGGACTCTGCCAACAACTTCAACCGCAAGTAGACTCTGCCCAGACTCCCACGGGAGCCGGGCTCCATCCTCAACATCAGCTGCCAGTAAGCCTTGTCCAGACTCCTACGGGATCCAGACTTTGCCTCTAACTTTAATTGCAGGAAGACTCCGCCCGGACTCCTACGGGAGCCGGGCTTCATCCTTGACTCCAGCGGCTGCAGACAGACTTTTCAGCCGATGGATCTGCGCTCCCTGGCAGGCCACAATAACGGCCATGATCCTGCTCCACTTCCTGCGGTGGATCCCGTGCAGCTCCATCACTCCCTGGCAGGCCACAATAACGGCCACGATCCTGCTCCACTTCCTGTGGCGGATTTCGCACAGCTCCATCACTCCCTGACAGGCCGCAGTAACGGTCGCAGCTCTGCTCCACTTCCTACGACGGATTCTGCATGATTCTCCCATCCGCTGGTAAGTCACGACAACGGACGTCGCTCCACTCTCCGTGGCAGACTCCACGTGGCACGCCCCGGTGATAGCCACGGGTCCACTCCACTACTCTTCGCAACAAACTCCGCCTGACCCTGGGCAGCCCACTGCCAGACGGTTACAGATATCGCTATCAGGCTACTACCCCTCCGCCTATAAAAGGGGGGGCCCAGATACGTTATTCTATAAGCTCTCATCCTTTATCTAAAAACTCTGCTAAATTCTTGGTTCGAGCACTCCATTCTTGTTGAGGCAGAGAACTGACTTGAGCGTCGGAGGATCTTGCCGGAGCAACCCCACCTCCGGTTTAGACTTCCTTTGCAGGTCCCGGCGGCGACCGCGACTTCCCCGACTCCAGCTTCTCCGGCGCAAGCGGATTTTTGCACCAACAGGATTGACGCTAGAGGAAGGGCTGAACCTTCGTGGTACCCTTGTTCTTAAAGGAGCACTCAATGGAGCCACCCCCGAACGTCTCCTCTGACACCCACTCCTTGTTTCCCCATGGGATCCCTACTCGATGCCTCCTCGCAAGGCATCCACGCGACGGTCCACGGCCTCCGTGGTCAGATCGCAGGCTCCGACCTCCCCTCCTGTTTCTCAACCTCCTCCTCCTCCTCCGGCAGCGACGGTCGGCGTGGAGCAGTTCGACCTGCTGGCGCAGCAGGTCAGAGGCCTCACCGAAGCTGTGCAATCTATGCAGCAGCAGCAGCCGCAGGCATCGGTACGCCCGGAAAGGGCATCCCCGGAACACCAGAATCCGGCGGCGGGGCGGTCCACCTGGGCCAGCCACCCCGTCCTTCCTGGGAAAACGAACCCGAGGGTAGAAAGCCCTCAATCGGACCACGACTCCACCCCTGGAAGATCCCTACCCCCGTTCTGCCAAAGGACCCTCGAGACTCGAAGTCGAGAGGATTTCCTGGATCGGAGGCTCCAGGAGATGAACCGACGGATCGAAGAGCTCCGCCATGCGCCTCCCACTTATGGTGAGGATATTTGTACTGACCCCCCCTTCTCCCAAATGATCATGCAGGAATCGATCCCGCCAAACTTCAAGCTTCCCCAGTTCGAAAGCTACGACGGGACTTCAGACCCGGTTGATCATCTGGAGGCCTTCCGGATGATGATGCTGCTTCACGGTGCTCCTGATGCCATCTTATGCCGGGCCTTCCCGTCCACCTTGAAGGGAGCGGCGAGGAACTGGTACTCGACTTTGAAATCGGGTACCATCTTTTCCTTCGATCAAATGAGCCACCAATTTGTGGCCCATTTTGTCAGCAGCCGGCGCCCCTGGAAGGGTTCAAAATCCCTCATCAACATCAAGCAAAGGGAAGGGGAGTCCATTCGGGTCTACATCAACCGCTTCAACATCGCGGTGCTGGAGGTCCGGAACTTGGACCAATCAGTCGCAATGGCCGCCCTGAAGGGTGGCCTTCAGAAGAATGATCTTTTGTTCTCCCTGGAGAAGAAGTATCCCAGAGATTTTACTGATTTGCTGGCCCGGGCCGAAGGATACGCCCGAGCGGAGGAAGCCTTCAAAATGAAGGATGAAGAGATGGCGAGGGAGCGGCAAGCGGGAGACTCGAGTAAGCCCGCAATTGAAAAAAGGCCAAAGGAAGCCCGACTGCGTTCTCGATCCCCTCCTGGCCATAAGCGCGCCCATACTCCACCCCGGGCGTGCAGGCAGAGAAGCTCGGATCGCGGGGTTCGATGGGGTTCCCCACCAGGGAGATTCTGCAACTACGCCCCCCTCAATTCCTCGAAAGCCCAGGTATTGATGGAGGTCAGGGAGCAGCTCCCTAGGCCGGAGAGGATGCGCACACACCCCGGGAAGCGTAACCCCAACAAGTTCTGCCTCTACCACCGCGACCACGGCCACAACACAGAGGAATGCATCCAGCTCCGGGACGAGATCGAGGAGCTCATTCGGCGAGGTCGACTCGACAGGTTCATCCGACGCAGGCCTGAGGGTAGAGGAGATCGGCCAAGGGCCCTTCCGCAGCCTGAACCGCCAAGAAGGGAGGAGCAACCCGGGGACTGGCCTCCCATTGGGACCATCGACTCCATCACTGGAGGGCCCCAAGGAGGAGCGGACCATCCGCGACCGTAGGACTCGAAAAATCTGTAAATATATCACTTACGATTTCACCTTGAATTTAAATTTTTTTCTACTTGACGCGCTCTTCCCATCTGGCGTGGATTTATTACGACTGGATATGACCCCTCCAAACGTTTGAAACAGAGTTATGTTAGGAACAGGGGAGAACCCCGTCCAAACATGCCTAAAATGAAAGTCCGACTATTTCGAAATCAGATTGGGGGAGAGGCCTTACAATGCCCTAATGTGCCCCCACGGCCATGTCAGGAACAGGAGGAGAACCTCGTCCTGACATGAGTAAAGTCAAAGGCCCGATTTTTTTAGACCGGATGGGGGGAGAGGCCTTACAACGCCCTAATGTGCCCCCACAGCCATGTCAGAAACAGGAGGAGAACCTCGTCCTGACATGAGCAAAGTCAAAGGCCCGGTTCTTTTAGACCGGATGGGAGGAGAGGCCTTACAACGCCCTAATGTGCCCCCACAGCCATGTCAGGAACAGGAGGAGAACCTCGTCCTAACATGAGCAAAGTCAAAGGCCCAGTTCTTTTAGACCGGATGGGGGGAGAGGCCTTACAATGCCCTAATGTGCCCCCACAGCCATGTCAGGAACAGGAGGAGAACCTCGTCCTGACATGAGCAAAGTCAAAGGCTGGTTCTTTTAGATCGGATGGGGGGAGAGGCCTTACAACGCCCTAATGTACCCCCACAGCCATGTCAGGAACAGGAGGAGAATCTCGTCCTGACATGAGCAAAGTCGAAGGCCCGGTTCTTTTAGACCGGATGGGGGGAGAGGCCTTACAGCGCCCTAACGCGCCCCCACAGCCAAGCCAGGAACGGGAGGAGAACCTTGCCCTGGCTCGAGCAAAGTGGAAGGCCCGGACTCCTACGGGAGCCGGACTCCGTCCATGACGCCAAGGAAGACTTCACCCGGACTCCTACGGGAGCCGGATTCCATCCACGATGCCAAGGAAGACTTCACCCAGACTCCTACGGGAGCCGGGCTCCGTCCACGATGCCAAGGAAGACTTCACTCGGACTCCTACGGGAGCCGGGCTCCGTCCATGATGCCAAGGAAGACTTCACCCGGACTCCTACGGGAGCCGGGCTCTATCCACGACGCCAAGGAAGACTTCACCCGGACTCCTACGGGAGCCAGACTCCGTCCACGATGCCAAGGAAGACCCCACCCGGACTCCTACGGGAGCCGGGCTCCACCTGTGACTTCTGCAACAAGGGCTGATGGTGGCGAAACCCAGCCGCCCAGCAAGATCGGATGAAAGGAAAAAGCCCCTCAGCGGCACCTCCTCGCTCCTATGCAACCCCACGAAAAGTGGGGGGAGGGCCCTCACTTTGAGAAGAGGAGGAAAATTAAAAAGGAAGGATGATGAACTACGACGGGAACAGATGAAGGATGAACCGCACCAAAAAAAAAAAAAGGGGGGGGGACTTCATCTCAACTGAAATGGGGGGTTCCTACCGAACACCCCCGGCCTCTGAAAAGACTTTCGACATCGCTTAGGAAAACAACGACATCCCCGAAGCAATGCGGAGCCCGGACGGTCAAGCTCGGGCTTGCGGCCATGTACGACGAGAAAGGCGAGTTAACGCATCAACGATCGGGCACCCCCCAACGACGTCTACATCAGACAGGTAAAACGACAAGAGAAGTTTGACGAATGGCAATTTAGCGCAACGTGCGGACGAGGTAACACAAAACCCCCTTTTCGTTCCATTTCCAATATACACGCTACAAAGCCCGGAAGGCCAAGGAAAGAAAGGCAAAACGATAAAAAGGGAAGTAAATACATGGAAAGACAGAAAGACGAAAAGAGCTCTAAGGAGGCCCGGCTCCCTCCGACCTAGAATTATCTACTCCATCCCTTAACCAGGACTGCCTTAGATTCTCAATTTCTTCTTCTAGCTCTCCCCTTTTCTGCAGCGCATCCTGGAGCACCCGACGAAGTTGCTGGCTTTCAGCCTCCACCTCTCGATGCCTCTTCCTCAAGACCTCGGATTCCGCCTCCGCGTCCGCGACGGCCCACTGCTCGTACGTCAGTTGGATCTTCAGTTGTTGCAGCTCAGCTGTCTTTTCCCTGAGGGAGACAGAAATCCCCTCAACGGTGCCTCTTAGGGCTTGGAGCTCATCAGAATCTCGGGCGGAGGTAAGCTGTGCCCTGCTAGCCAGCTGCCTCTGGAGACGGACGACTTCATCGACTGCCGCCCTGAATCTCCCTTTATATTCTTCCACCTGCCTGCGCCAGCTAGCCCGTTGCACGTCGTGGCTCACCTCGACGTCCTGAAGCTGCTGCTGAAGGTCAGAGACCTTCTGCAACCACCTCTGGTCATCGTCGACCCAGACCAAGAGCCGGGATGAATTTCCTTCCAGTTGGCCGATCTTCTCCTTCGCAGCTAACAGTTCCACCTTGAGGACGCTGATCCTGACAGCCTGGGCTCAAATTCGGTCGCTGGCGCTCTTCTTGCATTCCTCGAGTTCCTTCGTGAAGCCCGCCTTCCTACGGCTATATTCCATAATCCCCTTCATGTGGAGATTCCGAAAGTGGGTGGCCTCAGCGGTGGCTTCAGAATGACCTTCTCTCAATCTGTGGAGCTCGCCTTCCATCTTCTTTAACTTCCTTGTCAGGTGAAGGACTTTCTTCTTCAGCCGCTGGATCGTCGATTTCAGCGGGACCCCCAGGGGCAGGGGGAGTGCTTCTGCAGGACACTGCCATCGGAAGGCAAAAGCGTCAAAGCATGACTCATTACAGGAAGGAGAACAGAGAGAAGGAGGGGGGGAGGAGAAGTCGTCCGCAACAAGGAATTTGACTTTATTGATTGGATGGTTTTTGAAGACAAACAGAAAAGAAAAATTACGACGAAATAAAGGTACAAGGTCGGAGGTCTCAGACCTCGGGGGTGGGGGTTGGAGAACTCGACGTTCCCGGCAAGGGGGCTGCGACGGCAGTGGCGGTTGGCGAGGGACTGGTCTCGTCTTCAGACTCCTCACCTAGGAAGCTGAAGTCGAGCTCTAAAAATTTTCTGGCCACCTTCTCTTGGCAGAGCTCGAACCCCTTTATGAATGCTTCCTGGCCGAATTGGACCTTCAGGTCCCTAATCTCCATGGAGGCCTTGAATTCCTCTACCGCAAGGGCTCGGGCCTCCGAGACCAGGATCGGAGTTTGCTCGACCAAGTTGACGACCTCGGCCTCCGCCTTCCTCGCCGATTCCTCCAAGATCTGCCTCTCCTCCTCCCGAGCTTGCTTCTCTCTTTCCAGGGCCTCCTGGAGGGCGGCTACTTCGACCGTCTTTGCTTGGAGTAGAGCAACCTCCGCCTGACAGCGTTCCTCCACCTGGAGGATGTCCCTCCTCGTGCGGCTCACCGCCTCGATATAGGCGAGGAGCTGGTGCCCAATCTGTAAGGGCGGCTAGGGAATTAGAACAAAGGCCGAGTAGCCGTGTAAATGAAGATTTGCTTACCTCAAGGAAGGACCCCAAAGAGTCCCAGGCCCGCTGCTCAGGATCGGTGCGGTCGATCCTCTCCACGACGTCAGGCAGAATGCAGCCGTCGATCAGCCCCCTGATCAAGTCCTTATCGTTGAAGGGATTCTCCGACCCCTCTTCGGAGCAGAGGGACTCGTCCGCAGTAGTTCGACGGCTACTCGCTCTGCGGGCCACCGATTTTCTTCTTTTCCCCACAGCGGGCGCCTCCGTGGAGCGAACCCCCGAAATGGGGGCCCCAGTCGGCGGACTCCTCGAGGAGGCCCGGGGAGCCGTTGGCTCGGCATCCGAGGGAATGTCGATGGCCGGGGCCACCTGGACGGGTGCAGCTAAGCTCGACTCCTCCGCCCTGGCCCTCTTCGTCGATCCGGAGGTCGCAGCGCCCTTTCTCTTGTGAGCCCTCAGGCCCCTGGCGAGCATCCGTGCTGCTTCGGCGTCCATTCCTAAAAAAAAAAAAAAAAAAAGAAGAAAAAGAAAAAAAGAGAGAGAGAAAAGGAAAGAAGAAAAAGAAGCAAACCAATCAGTCAAAGAGCAAAAAAATAAAAAAAAAAAAGAGAGAGAAAGAAAGAAACAGAGGGGAAAGAGAGAGAGAAGGAAGAAGAGGTAAAAAGAGAAAGGAGAAAGGCGTGAAAAGAGAAGATAAGGTAAAAGATGAATACTTGCTGGATCCTGGGGACTCAGGCCGATGTTGAAAAGAAATTGCTCCCTCAGAAGATTGGGAAGGGAAGGAGCGGAGTAAGCTAGAAGCTTTCGGGCAGCCTGGAGGTCGTCGTCCCCCAGGCTGGGGGCCCGGCGGACGGAATCCCTTAGAGAACCCCAAGGGGGCAGGCCCAGACTCAAGGTCGGGCAGTGGACGAAGAGATATTTCCCCTTCCAATTGTGGATTGAAGAAGGGGCGCCTTTCAGCAACCCCTTCTTGCCGAACTGGGGGGAGAAGTACCACCAGTCCTTCGCCGAAGGATGGCGCTTAAAAGTATAGAAGTGCCTGAACAGGGAGAGGGACGGTTAGACCTCGACTACGTGGCAAAGGAAGAGAAATCCTATCAAAAACCTAAAAGAATTCGGGGCCACGAAAGCCAAGGAGATGTCTAAGAAGTGGAAGAGGGCAACAACAAAGGAGGGAAGCGGAAGTCGGAGTCCGGCGCGGAACGCTTCCTGGTACGACAAAAATGACCGGATGGGGGAGTGCTGGCTCGGTCAGAAGAGCCAGGTAGCTCTAGGTCGTACCCCGGAGGAACTCCATACTGAACCCTTATCAGAAGGAGTTTCTCCGAGGTCAGGGAACATGGAATGGCGCCCGGTGCAAAAATCGGACGGAGCCCAGCCCCAGACGCAGGTTCGTCTACAGAGCAGGGGACCTGAGGGTTTGAGGCGGAAGAGCTCCCGGAACTGCAGGGAGCGGAAGAGCTGGATGACATTTCAGAAAGTTTCGAAGGAGGGATTTAAAGGTCCCTGGGAAGACGGACAGGATGGGGGACGAGAGGCCACCGAAAACTAACTCGGAGGTGTACAAAAAGTAATGACAGAGAAGAAGTCCCAAGGCGGTGGGAAGAAGGTTGAAGGTGCTGAAACTAACCTATATCACTCTGAGGGACCAGAGGGACGAAGACAGGGACGATTTGGAAGACACCTACGGCTCGAGAAGATGCCCACTGAAACAGGGCTCTCGAAGAGAAGGCAGACACTGATAGAAACTCTGGAATGAAATAGGGCACCTAAAGGTGGGAAGATGGGTTTAAATAGACCCTGGGATCTGGAGCCATAATGATCACGAATCCCCCCAAGCCAGTCCACATCCGACACGTGTCCCACTTCCCCCGGCAGGCGGCTAAAAGCGGCTGGCGGATCAGCAGGGCCATTATGGCACCGTACCTGGGCCAGTGTACCGACGAGAATTTCGAAGGATCGCTTCGTATCGCCCCGATCCGAAAAGACTCCAGCACGCGCACATTTAATGCCAAAATATCTGGGGGCGGCGGTGCGCAGGATTCGAGGGGACGATTTCGGCTGTGCCCATCTCTTTCTCTGTACTTCATTTGAAATTCAAACTCGAAAGTAGGGAGACTGGTGTTGGGTATAAAATACCCACAGCTGAAGTCCTCAGTAGAATCAGCTCCAGTAGACTCCGCCCGGACTCCTACGGGAGCCGGGCTCCGTCCTCAACATCAGCTGCCGGTAAGCCTTGTCCGGAATACTACGGGAGCCGGACTTCGCCTTTAACTTTAATTGCAGGAAGACTCCGCCCGGACTCCTACGGGAGCCAGGCTTCGTCCTCGACTCCAACAGCTGCAGACAGACTGCGTCCGGACTCCTATGGGAGCCAGACTCCTACGGGAGTCGGGCTCCGTCCTCAACATCAGCTGTCGGTAAGCCTTGTCCGGACTCCTACAGGAGTCGGACTTCACCTTTAACTTTAATTGCAGGAAGACTCCGCCCGGACTCCTACGGGAGCCGGGCTTCGTCCTCGACTCCAACAGCTGCAGACAGACTGCGTCCGGACTCCTACGGGAGCCGGACTCCGCCGACAATTTCAACAGCAAGTAGACTCCGCCCGGACTCCTACGGGAGCCAGGCTCCATCCTCAACATCAGCTGCCGGTAAGCCTTTTCCAGACTCCTACGGGAGCCGGACTTCGCCTTTAACTTTAATTGCAGGAAGACTCCGCTCGGACTCCTACGGGAGCTGGGCTTTGTCCTCGACTCCAACAGCTGCAGACAGACTGCGTCCGGACTCCTACGGGAGCCGGACTCCGCCGACAATTTCAACAGCAAGTAGACTCCGCCCGGACTCCTACGGGAGTCGGGCTCCGTCCTCAACATCAGCTGCCGGTAAGCCTTGTCCGGACTCCTATGGGAGCCGGACTTCGCCTTTAACTTTAATTGCAGGAAGACTCCGCCCGGACTCCTACGGGAGCCGGACTTCGTCCTCGACTCCAACAGCTGCAGACAGACTGCGTCCGGACTCCTACGGGAGCCGGACTCCGCCGACAATTTCAACAGCAAGTAGACTCCGCCCAGACTCCTACGGGAGCCGGGCTCCATCCTCAACATCAGCTGCCGGTAAGCCTTGTCCGGACTCCTACGGGAGCCGGACTTCGCCTTTAACTTTAATTGCAGGAAGACTCCGCTCGGACTCCTACGGGAGCCGGGCTTCGTCCTCGACTCCAACAGCTGCAGACAGACTGCGTCCGGACTCCTACGGGAGCCGGACTCCGCCGACAATTTCAACAGCAAGTAGACTCCGCCCGGACTCCTACGGGAGCCGGGCTCCGTCCTCAACATCAGCTGCCGGTAAGCCTTGTCCGGACTCCTACGGGAGCCGGACTTCGCCTTTAACTTTAATTGCAGGAAGACTCCGCCCGGACTCCTACGGGAGCCGGGCTTCATCCTCGACTCCAACAGCTGCAGACAGACTGCGTCCGAACTCCTATGGGAGCCGGACTCCGCCGATAATTTCAACAGCAAGTAGACTCCGCCCGGACTCCTACGGGAGCCGGGCTCCATCCTCAACATCAGCTGCCGGTAAGCCTTGTCCGGACTCCTACGGGAGCCGGACTTCGCCTTTAACTTTAATTGCAGGAAGACTCCGCCCGGACTCCTACGGGAGCCGGGCTTCGTCCTCGACTCCAACAGCTGCAGACAGACTGCGCCCGGACTCCTACGGGAGCCAGACTCCGTCGACAATTTCAACAGCAAGTAGACTCCGCCTGGACTCCTACGGGAGCCGAGCTCCATCCTCAACATCAGCTGCCGGTAAGCCTTGTCCGGACTCCTACGGGAGCCGGACTTCGCCTTTAACTTTAATTGCAGGAAGACTCCGCCCGAACTCCTACGGGAGCCGGGCTTCGTCCTCGACTCCAACAGCTGCAGACAGACTGCGTCCGGACTCCTACGGGAGCCGAACTCCGCTGATAATTTCAACAGCAAGTAGACTCCGCCCGGACTCCTACGGGAGCCGGGCTCCGTCCTCAACATCAGCTGCCGGTAAGCCTTGTCCGGACTCCTACGGGAGTCGGACTTCGCCTTTAACTTTAATTGCAGAAAGACTCCTCCCGGACTCCTACGGGAGTCGGGCTTCATCCTCGACTCCAACGGCTGCAGACAAACTTTGTCCGGACCCATACGGGAGCCGGACTCCGCCAACAATTTCAACCGCAAGTAGACTCCGCCCGGACTCCCACGGGAGCCGGGCTCCATCCTCAACATCAGCTGCTGGTAAGCCTTGTCCGGACTCCTATGGGAGCCGAACTTCGCCTCTAACTTTAATTGCAGGAAGACTCCGCCCGGACTCCTACGGAAGCCAGGCTTCATCCTCGACTCCAGCGGCTGCAGACAGACTTTTCAGCCGATGGATCTGCGCTCCCTGGCAGGCCATAATAACGGCCACGATCCTGCTCCACTTCCTGCGGTGGATCCCGCGCAGCTCCATCACTCCCTGACAGGCCACAATAACGGCCACGATCCTGCTCCACTTCCTGCGACGGATTCCGCACAGCTCCATCACTCCCTGACAGGCCGCAGTAACGGTCGCAGCTCTGCTCCACTTTCTACGATGGATTCCGCACGATTCTCCCATCCGCTGGTAAGTCACGACAACGGACGCCGCTCCACTCCCCGTGGCAGACTCCACGTGGCACGCCCCGGTGATAGCCACGGGTCCACTCCACTACTCTTTGCAACAAACTCCGCCTGACTCTGGGCAGCCCACTGCCAGACGGTTACAGATATCGCTATCAGGATACTACCCCTCCGCCTATAAAAGGGGGGCCCCTGATACGTTATTCTATAAGCTCTCATCCTTTATCTAAAAACTCTGCTAATTCTCCGTTCGAGCACTCCATTCTTGTTGAGGCAGAGAACTGACTTGAGCGTCGGAGGGTCTTGCCGGAGCAACCCCACCTCCGGTTTAGACTTCCTTTGCAGGTCCCGACGACGACCGCGACTTCTCCGACTCCAGCTTCTCCGGCGCAAGCGGATTTTTGCACCAACACTAATTAAATCTAATTTTTTTTTAGTCCATCTGATCTTTGATTCTAACCCTAGGTCTAACCCAATTAGGAGGATCTGATCAAGCTAACCCAGAAATCCATCACCCATATTTTATGCAAATGATATTAGATCTTTAATTCATAATTTTAGATCTAATTTATTCAACTTAATTCTTAATTGAGTTTGAGACTGTAGGTAGAGATTCAGTATTTGAAAATAATTTTAAATTTTATAAAATATTTTTATAATTAATTTTATGCATAATTATTTAGATCTGAAACTTAAATCAGCTCACTCCTAGATTGAGCCTTCTCATCATGATGGGTCGACTAAGTTTCGAGATTTAGTTGACTCATTGATGATGAACTATTAATAATAATTTTTAGTCTGTTACATTAAGTCAGCTCAATAGAAATTGAGCTAACTAACCAAGATCTTGAGTCGACTCAACAAGCGAACTACAATAATTATATTAATTTTAGATCAAAATAATTTTATATAAATAGTAATAAAATTAATCATAAATTATTGTAGAACTATTCTAAATATGTTTATGATTCTAGATTTTATTTACAAAGATTAGATGCAACTATCTTTCATACAATGTATCGTATACACAATCTTAGGATTTTTGAGAAAAATAATTTTTTTTTCACATTCATCTTTATGGGATATAGTCACAATGGCACCCCTACACATCATAAGAGGATCCAATTGAATAAAAAAAGAGAGATCTAATCTCTATTACCTCCTATGATCGGACAATCTGGTGACAAATCCGATCTGATTACTTCGCTACTTAGATCATCTAATCTAAATAATTTAGATCTAATCTAAATTATTTTAGATCTGATTATTATATTTTGATCATATTAAAATCAGATAATAATCATCATAAATAAAAATTATATACTTCAAATTAAAATCAAATTTTATAAAGATAAGCATAAACTAGGACAATCTTTGCACTGTAAGGGGTAAACCTTATAGCAGGAGAACCTTATATCAGTTTGTGCGATCAGATCTATAACTAATTTTAGATCTAAATATTATATATCAAATTTAATCTAAATTAAAATATAAATTTATATACATATAATATCATGTCATATCAAATCGTGGCTCTGATACCACTGTTGGGATGCACAGAGGTTTCATGCATGCATTTCAAAAAATTTTAGTGAAAGAACATTAGATTAAACTATTTAATCTATAAATATATGCATAAGATTTGATCTTAAAACTCTTACAAATAGATCTATGACATGAATTTATATGCATAAAAAATCTAAATTTAAAATGACAAGCATGTGAACCAAAAGACAACATTTAGTAATAGATCTAATCTACCACTTCTAAGATCCGAACCCAATATCTAAGCATGGATAGTCAAACTCCATAATCAAGAATGTAGATCTGAAAGTTTTCTCTAGTCGCTCATAGCCTCTATGGATGGTCCACACGAAGCTCCTCGGATCGATCAGCCCTCCGTAGGAGTGCTAGCTCGTGCAGTCAGCTTCTGATGGTAGATCTAACTTGATCTCCTCCTTCGATCACCTCAGACCTTTTTGATATTGAAGATAGATTAGAGGAGCATGCTGGATGGTGAAGAAAAATTAGATGAAGACTCTCTTCTCTTTGATTTTTTTCTCACCTAAGAACCTAGAACAGTTCTAGGTCTCTCACCCAAGAGGAGATCGGTCTCCTATTTTGCTCACGCCAAGGAAGAAGGAAATCTATCCAAAGCTCATGACCCAAAGAAGTATTTTTGACCCTTTTTCTCTCTGATATCTCACAGTGAAAGGCTCTCTCTTTTTGGCACACAAAATTATGGCAAGAAGGAAATCTATCCAAAGCTCATGATCCAAAGAAGTATTTTTGACCCTTTTTCTCTCTGATATCTCACAGTGAAAGGCTCTCTCTTTTTGGCACACAAAATTATGGCCTTTTTATGGTTATCATATAAACCAGATTAGATAGGATAAATGTTGGAGTTTGTTGCAATTCAAACTTTTTTAAATTTTAATTTGACTCCAACTTTTTCTCACCATTACCTAACTTAAAGAGGGACTTACTAAAAAAAATTAAACATAAAAATCAATTAAGAAGACCTCTTTTTCTCATACACAATAGATCCCTTCAAAAGCAGCCAACATGTGGAAGGATATGGATAAGGTTTTAAGTTGAAATTCAAACTAATTTAAATTCAAATAAAAAACAACCAATTTCTATCCTTAATAGGTGACAAAAGAAAGATTATTTTTTGATTTTCTTATATACAAACTGATTTTGTGTGGTGAGAAAAGGCATGAGACAATTTAAGTGGCGCAAGTGATAGAGTCCTACTCATTTGGGACTCTAAGGTTTAACCAATTAAATTTCTTTCAAACCCAATCAAATTAGATCCAAATAAAATATGATAAACCTAATCTAATTAGAATACTATAATATCAATTAAACTTGATCAAATTAATAAATTAATTGAGTTATAGATCTGATCAAATCAGGATCATTTCTTTCTTATCGATTTGGTCGTCTCATAACCTAATCAGACTTGACCTGATTGAATCAAATTCAATCAGACATGATCCAGACTTTAATACTCCATAAAATTAAGCTAATTAGTGATCTAATCACTAATTAATCTTTCATTAATGATAGAGTCCAAGTCTAGTGAGATTTTTCTCCAGAGTCCCCATCCAATGGGACTCTTCAGCAGAGTCCTCATCTAGTGGGACTCTTCACCAAAGTCCCTGTTGATTGGAACTCTTCAGATTAGCCATGTGATCGGAGAGAAACTTCTAATATATGTAACCCCATAGGTTCGAACCTAAGTCGGTAGCACAAAAATTAATTTTTATACCAATCAGAGTAACCATCTAGCTATGGTACCCAATGTCTGGATAGGCCGAATGTATGCAAAGCAACACTTAAGATCCTATTTGAATATAGTTACCATATAATTCATCTCTTTGACCTTTGATGCGAAGATGACTTAGAGTTTAAACTGTCAACTCTTAATGGTATATCCATTATGTATCTCAACCTGATAAATCCTGTGACTCCTCATAAGGATTGCCCTAGACAAGGTCTTACTAAATTGAAACACAAAGCATTCTCTCTAATCTCTTGAAGTGGTCAATTTCATCTTGACTCACGCACCGACTTCACAAGTACTTGACTATACCCAGAAACTTTTCGATTCTGAATTAAAAATTCAGATAGTCAGACATTAAAGCACAGTGAGTTGCTTGCAAGTCACCATGGTGATCTCAGATCGGAGGGACACTTATACCTATATCCCTTTGGAGTGACTCTTGACAATAGAGTGCTCCAGAGTTGGTCACATTTAGTGAAATATACTCCTACATTTCACCTGCATGCCATACCAGCATCTTCATGCTCCTTGGTTAAGAGGACAACCAACTTATATGGCATACAACGACATACACTTGATATGTCTATCATCCTAGTAATAGCATATCATTTGGTCGCAAACTCATTTAAGGATTAAACGATAAATCCTCTTTTATCGATTTAAAATAGTCCTAAGGACTTTCATCATAACACAGAAGTTTGATATAAAAGATGTACAAGCTTATGATGAAAAATTATCAAATAAATATTTTATTAATTAATTTATATGCAATTACATTAAATAGCACAATCGTCAACAGACTGATGATTGACTTTGAGACACATTTCCCAACAAGGCATTCCTAAAGATAGTTGATATCTAGTCAAACCATTAAAGTGATACTTTATTGGATTATCAATTCGACCCAATGAGTGGTTGAGTATTAGTCATAAAAATTTTTAGAGATCTTCTTTCACAAACTTCCTACTCTACTCTTTAAGTCCTCTAACTTGATGTGAGCTGAGTTTATTATCTTCTTATAATTTAGTCCCCTTATTATCTACTATCTTCTTTTTTAAGAAAAAGAGTCTAGTGCAATGTCTTAGCCTCTTGAGTCTTCTGTTTGATCTTTTTAGCAAGCTTTCAGTCAATGACTTCCAAACCAATTGACTTTAGGGTATTAAGTATAGAACATCCCTTGGACTTACTAATTTGAGTCCAAAAAAAGCTACGAGATGAGACAGACCCTCTATACCAGTCTCTTCGCATCCCCATCTTTTGACATGAACCACAATGCTGACTTAGGTGAAGAGGCCCGGTTACCTAGTGAGATAATACTTTTTTTTTAATTTAAATTCTAAGGAAGACTTTTTGCATACTTCAACCTTTCCACCTATACCTGCATGAAGCAGATTCTTCATCGAGATAGGTAGGAAGAGAGTTCTAGAATTACTCCATAATTTTTACTGATTTAAACCCTACTATTTATTGGGTGTCTTTAACAATTCTCTCCTCAATATCTTTAAAATTATCTTGATCGTTAATCACTTATTGATCAGGGGGCCTAGTTAACTTCAAATCAAGATAAAATTTAGATACACAAAGCTAATTATTTCTGACCATACTTGAGGACTCAATTAAATTAGTTATTCTCTCTCAACTTAATTTTCATTATCCCCAATGAAAGAAGAGAAAAACTATAAGAAATATAAAAGAAGGGATACCAACTGATTTGCTATTGTTTGCAGGTTCTTTCATGTTTCCCATGAGCCCTCATTAGATGTTCATGATGTTCTCCCTCCAACTTAGCTAGTCGTTCTCATTCGATTTCCACAAAATAAAAAAAAATTAGATAACTAAAAAATAAAATATTGGGTTGCCTTCCAATAAGTACTAAGTTTAAGGTCTTCAACCAAATCAAGCTAAAGTTCAGTTGTAGACTGGATCCTGCAATTCAATTGTGTCAACTTGCTCAGCATCTCTGATTTCATCCATATAGTGTTTCAATCGTTGGCCATTCGCTTTGAAGGTGTTTTCTTATTTAAGATCTTTGATTTTGATTACTCCATGAGAGAACACCTGAGTTATGATGTACGGTCCATCCCAACATGATCGGAGTTCTTTGAAGAATAATCACAACTTCGAATTATAAAGCCACACTTTTTGATTAGATTTGAATATTTTTCATGAAATATATTTATCATGATAAGCCTTAGTTCGAGCCTTATAAAGTTATGAACTCTCGTATGCTTAATTGCATAGCTCTTCTAATTCATTCAATTATAGTCTTCTATTACTATCCATATTTTTCATGTTGAAATTGAATTGCTTTATAGCCCAAAATGCATGGTGTTCTATCTCTATCGGTAGATGATAGGTTTTTTTCAAAAGTGAACCGATAAAGAGACATTCCTATCAGAGTCCTGTATGTAGTGCGGTAGGCTCATAATGCATCATCTAATCATCTAGACCAATCTTTTTGATTCGACCTAACCATCTTCTTGAGAATTCATTTCATCTCCCTATTGGAGACTTCCACTTGGCCACTAGTTTAGGGATGGTCTGGTGTGGAAAGTTTATGAGTAATTCTATATTTCTTCATTAAACTTTCAAAGTGCCCATTTATAAAATGTGCACCTCTGTCACTAATAATAGCTCTTGGACAACCAAATCGACTTAAGATATTCAGTTAGATGAATTTGATTACACCTTGTGTGAAGGAAAAACCTCCTTTTTTCTGTGTAGGATCTTCTAGATTTTATCAAATCTGGGGCGGAATAAATTAAATTTTTTTATCCTATACTATTTTAGATCTAATATCTATTAGATCTAATTTTATTATCTCATATTTAAAATCTAAAATTAAATCTAAAAGTATGAGAAATATAGACATACCTCAAGGGTAATCTAATTATCCGATAGATGATCGCAGCACTGCCTGAGGTTCTGATGTAGCCACACAAGCGTCTGGCCTCTACCAGTATCCACTTAGGTAGAATCTGGAATGTCTTCTCTTTATGATTCTATGCTCCAAAAATCAGATCAATATCTGATTTGAAAGTACTTCAGAACTACTTCTGAAGTTGGAGCAGCAGCCTGTCGAAGATGTCCTGCAGCCTTCTGTTCCAGGCATCACCATGCCTTGTACCTTTGCCAGATGAATGTCCAACTTCTTGGATGTGAAGAGGGGAGAAAATAGAGTAGGGAGGATATAAAGAAGAGGGGAGGGGGCAGCAGCTAATAAGTTTTTTGCATAAAACAAATTCTTCCATGAAACCCTAGGCGCAGCAGGGTTTATATAGACCCTGTATGCTGCGCAGTGCCACATCATTCAACCAATTAGAAAATTCCAATAAATTTTGGAAAAATTCTGATTGGTGGAGTGATATCATCTGATCACATCAGATAAGAATCCCCATGCTCTCTCCTATGTTGGCACCAACATTGGATAAGCACAAATAAGGTGGCGCCAAAGAGTCCAAGTTTATCAGGACTCTTTGGTTCTTATCCATTTGGGGTGCCCACTAAAATCTAATTGAGCTCATGCCATAATCTAATTATGGCACTCAATTTGAAGTGGTTTGGATATGTGGACACTCCACAAAAATCCTCTAATGAATCCTCTTAAGTTTAAGACCCATATGTCAACTTTTGACAGATATCCTAAAATGAAATTGGCAGGTGCTAGAAATTAGCAGGTGTTGTCTTAAATTCATCTCATGAATTAAAACAAGCCTTTTCTAAGCTGGACAAGCTTCAATTAGACTGAAAAAAAATTTTCCAAGGTTCTCTGAATGAACCAGATCACATTTGGCTCAGTAGAGATAGAAAAGATTACACGAGGAGAAAGTTAGGCTCAATCGAGTGCTAGCACGATTTTCTTGAATCTAATTGGATCTTATCCAAATCAATTGGGGTAGCCCAATTAATGACATCCAGATCCTAACCCTTATTTGTGTGACCCAGTTAGGTTCAATTCTGTATGGTAATGAGACATGTCATGATCTCATCATCGACATCATTGAAACTCTTTTTGATGGATCAAAACTCTTCTGATTCAGACAATTAGAATGATCGATCATCAAAATCATTCTAATTGCTCCCAAAATCCATCAGTGACACCTAGCAGTATATGGTGACAACTCATCAGAATTGAAGATGAACCTCTTGGTGCAGCTACCTGTGTGATTGAGTTTCTCTATCATGAGTTTCGACTGAATTAGGGTTAAGATGAACTCGTCAAACCCAACATCAGTCATATGAATCAATCGATCGATCTGAGTCCGATGTGAACCCAATGGAAAACTCTTTTCCATTATTTCACTCTGCCATGGCCATGGGCTTAAAAACTCGATCTTTCGATCATTATAGGACTACTCCTCTCATCTACCGGGGTTGATAGATCCCATCTTGGTGCGATCTGGTTCCTACAATAGATATGCTACAGCCAACATACACCTCAAAGTTCTGAATGGCTAGGAGACTGAGTTATGGTGTAGCCAAACTATAACACACTCAAGGTGAACCATCGATGCACCTCAGGTCAAAGAACTAGACACACAACTGCAGCATCGAGCTAGTCATCGACAAGAAGGTAGACTTCCTTATGACTGCTCGAGGTGGTCACGCTCAGTACTCTCATTCTCAATGAATATCTGTACTCTCACTCCAGTGTCTCTACACTGTAGACTCAAGACTCATCTACCCTAAGAAAGCAATCGTACACCAACCTTCCAGATCGATCACCATCCTCATGATGATCCTATGGTCAGGAGCAGTTTATGAGTTAGTTATGTAAATTCATGCCTTAAATTTTTAACTCTTAAAAATATGAATTTATATTTCTACTAACTCAAAGGATGTATCATAGACACAATGTACACAATGTGATAAAAGAATAACCCTTTTATTCATTTATAGTTAAAATTATAAATTTTCCCTTAGATCTGTACATGAATGTGTCAGTCGATCTGGCATCTAGAGCACACATCTAACATTGTGATCATTCATCCTGGTTGCCATAGCCTCAATCCATTTAGATACGTAATCTACCATAATCAAAATATATTCATATCCATAGGATGGAGGAAAGGGGCCCATAAAATCGATTCTCCAAATATCAAAAACTTTCATGACTAAAATAAGGGATAAGGGTATCATATTTTTTCTAGAAATATTCCCCATCTGCTGATAGTGCAAGCACTTAAGATAAAAGTTATGTGCATCCTTAAATAATTTCGGCCAATAAAACTCACTTTATAACACTTTTACAACCGTTCTCTTCCCAGTGAAATATCCTCCGCATGCATGAGAATGACAAAAGGTAAGTATACTTTGAAACTCACTCTCAGGGATACAGTGTCGAATCATTTGGTCAGGATAATATTTGATCAATTCGAATTCCTATTAATAATAATATTTAATCTGTGAGAAGAATCGATCCTTCTTCTATTTTATCCAATGGAAAAAAGCATGCTCTGTTACCAAGTAGTTAATGATGTGAGTATAAGAATGATGCCCTACAAGCCAATCACATACAGGATGCGATAAGATATTTTTATAATTTATCTTTCAGACTCATATAAATTAATATTTATATTATTAATAAAATAAATATTTTTAATTTATTATATGCTGTATCTTATTACTTTAAGATTATAATGAACCCCATAGGTCTGGACAATGATTTTAGGACCGTGATGAGATCACACTAGTGAGATCTAAATTTTTGATAATCATGATTTAAAATATTTTTAGTCATTGGTACATTGAGTTGGAGATCAATGATATCAGTAAAACTGGCATATCCTATGTATGCTCAGAAATGAGGATGGTTGATCTCATAACTACTTGTGTGGTGACACTAATACAAGGATATGGATCCTCATTAGAGAAAGAGTTCACTGAATTGACCCACAAGAGAATATCAGATAGAGTTTTATTTATATGTCAACTAATGATTCTCTAGTGGGAGTTGTGTAAGTGATCCTTAGACTTGAGATCACTATGGTACCTTGTGTACATGGATCCATATTTTGGTCCACTTTCTAACTTAGTTCTTTGATCCTTGTATGGGATGTTCTGGATATGATGAAATGTGTATAAAGATTGTGAGTGATCAATAAGGGATCAGTCACTCCCAATAAGGAGAGCAAACATCCTATGTGATCTCATAGGTCGTTGATTCGAAAGTCTTTGGCCAAAGCAAGATAATAATTAAAAAAAAAAATTTAATGTATCATTAACTAAATCATTACATTCTGATTGAGATATATAAAGTTAAGTTATTGAGTTTGACATATTTTCATACCCATAGCTCATCTGGAATGTTGTTTGACTGAAAGATTGAATTACACGGTAACTTACCACTGAAGGGTATTTTGATAATTTTTTATCAAAATTTTAAATCTTTCAGATAGTCATGACATATTGTTAAATATCAATCTTGATTTATAAATTTATTAAAATTAAAAAAATTTAATTCTAAAATCAATTTGAAAGAGTCCAAGTTGATTAGGATTCTTCGGATGACCTAATCTCATCGGATTAGGGTTATGTCGAAAGTCTTGATCTACCGCTGGCTAGATTTAGAACTCAATAGGTCACACACTTTGGAATTTAACCTTGATCTAATTTAATTAGAGTTTAATATAAATTCTATGGGTTAATTAGATATGTTAGCACATTGTATTAACCCAAGTTCCTAAATTGGTTTAGATTAAAGTGTTTAAGCTAACCTAAAGTAGTTGCCTTTGACCTAATGGGATTGGATCAATTTAGATTGGATCATTATCCAACTTAAAATAATTTTAAGTGGATAAGAACTCCTCTATTCCCATTAGAAGTCATGCCAAAAAATAAATGCCACCCAACTCAAATTAGCATGTGAAGTTGGAGAGTCCTTCTTCATGAAGGCTCTTAACTATATGCGTTGCCTTAATTACTCAATCAGAAGTCCTTTGATTTGTCATAAAAATTAATTAAAATTTTTATGGCACATAGAAGAAGGAGAGTCCTTCTGTGAGAAGTCTCTCATGCATCAAAAATTCTATACGGTGAATTTATTCACCATATGAGAAGTTGGAGCGCCAAAGGTTGGCGCCCCTTCATCCCATGACACATCCCTTGGTCTCTTATTTATATGGGATGTCCCACGTGACTTGCTACTATGATTTTGGATTGAAACCAAAGATTAGGGATGTGGAAATCATAAAAGAAATTTTGAAAAAAATCTAAGAAAAATGCAAGGGAAAATTGAGGGGCAAAAGTTGCAAGAAGGGTGGTAAGATTTTTAGCAAGTGTTGCTTGTCTGCCCTAGGGTTTGGTTTTTCTATATGTTGGAGCCAAAAATCAAATCTTAGGTTGTAAGATATCTGAAGAGTGTCTTCTTGGCATGATCCTAGTGGTAAGCTTGGAAGTGACTGGGCTTTGACACAATCATATCATAAGTTCGAAGCCGGTAGTGTTCTTGAGAAGACAAGGTTGCAGCGGTGCACCGATTAGAAAGGACCTTGGTCAACTTTCATGTGGATCACCATTGAAGGATTTCTATCTTGGAGTCTCATGGAGAACACCAACATGCCACTTTATCTTTTTTGGTGAAAGTAAAATTCTATCTCTTTTGCATATTTGTTTTTATTTTATCGATATCGGTAAGGTGATTCTAGAGTTTGGATTCTGGCTTGATAGTTTTATTTGATAAAGCTATTGATTTGTTTAATTTTAAAATTTTAAAAATTATTTTTCACTATGTGGCTAGAACTCAACAGTGGTATCAGAGTCATCCTTATCTACTTCGATCAAACAAGTACAAAATAGTTGCATAGAATTATTGTTGATCATATATTGCCAAAAATGTTGCATTGATTTTTAGCATTGATCTTTAATCTCAAAAAATATTTTTGACTTTATATATATCATTATTTTAAATTTTAATTATTAGAATTATAAATTTATGATAATTTAAAATTTATATTATCATGATAGCTTAATGCTTAAATCGATGTGTGGTTAATGGTGTTATGCATGCCTAATATGATTAGGAGTTGCTTTATTATTTCTATATGCTTGTCATATGTTATGACTTTAATTCCACTCTTATTGGATTTTTGGCATGATTATATATTTTCTAGTATGATTTGTGATTACATATCAAATTGTATAATATGTAGAGTACATTTTATGTAGTTGTTGTTAGGATGTGCTGAGACCAGTTCAAAGATCCTCTTAAAAATTATATTAAGTTATAATATCGGAATTCACTTTTAAATCAAAAATCAAATTCTTTAGATTAATTGGTGTCGAAAAAAGTGTGAAAGGTGATTTTCTAATTAGGTCCGTATACTAGTCTGACCAACTTTATTAATGTCTAAGAAAAGCTACAGGATGCCTCCCACCTACTGACCTGGCCAATTTGGTCTTATTGAATTTCAAACTTAGATTGATTAGTGATGTAGACATTACAAGGATCTTCCTTCAAACTTGGTCAATAGAGTCTGTCAAGATCTTAGTGAGCTTGTTGTGCTATCCACAAGGCTTACTATAAAAATTGACATGATGTTGATCAAGTGCATATTGATGCTTATAGTATATTTTGGATGGTGTTGCTTTGTTGTGCTATCCACAAGGGCAGTATTATTTAAGTATGATCATATGGGATTGAAGGGTCAACTTAACTAGAATACTATAGTTTGTTATGCTATCCATAAGGCTATATGTGATCTAGAGGTCAGAGAAAAAAATATTGAGAATTGTAGAGGTACAATTAGTAAAGAGTTACCTACTCTTGAACTCATGAATACTTGTTGCGCTATCCACAAGGTGTTTGTGAGGAATAAGAATCTCAACCCCACTAAGAAATATTAGTATGTTACTCAATTTTTATATTTGAAGGCTATGAAGTTTGATAAAATAATAGAAGACACAATTAGACAAAAATTCTAATCTAGTTCTGTATGTCATCATGACTTGTCTACTTATATTGTGTTCTTATTATTATAGATTAACTATACACATGGTATTCTCACTATTATTTAGAGGCATCCTAGATGCAAATAAATTGATCGGACCTAACTACGTCGACTAGTTAAAGAACTTGAGAATTATTCTCACTTAAGAGAAAGTCTCCTACATTCTAGATACACCTGCACCAAATTTTTTTAGGAAAGATGCTTCTGAGGAGGAAAAGATCACATACAAGATATGAAAAGATAACAATGTGACTGTCAAATGCATCATGCTTGCCTCCATGAGCAACGAGCTTCAAAGGCAACATGAGGACATAGATGTTTCCTCTATTCTCTTTAATCTTAAGGAGTTGTATGGGGAACAAAGTCAAACTGCTCAATATGAGATATTAAAATAGTTGTTTCATGCCTGCATGATTGAAGGCACCTCCATGCAAATGCATATCCTGAAGATGATTGATTTGATCACTCATCTAGGACAATTGGGCTTTGCCATGAATGGTGAACTGAGTCAGGATTTGATCCTACGATCTCTTTCTGACTCCTTCTTTCAGTTTGTCATAAATTATCATATGAACCAACTGAACATCAGCCTGCCAAAACTGTTGAACATGTTAAAAATAGTAGAGAGTCATTTCAAGGGTAAAAAGGCTCAAGTACTTCTTGTTGATAAGATTAACAAATAGAAAGCAAAGAAGGGTTCTAAGAAAAAGATGAACCCTAAGGCTAGCATTTCTAAGAAGAAGACAAAGAAGGTCTTCACCAAAGGTACTTGCTAGCACTGTGGCAAGAAGGGCCATTGGAAGAGGATTGCAAGAAGTACCTAGCAACCGTGAAACTGACAAACGTTGCTAAAGGTTTGTATATGATATAAACTAATTTATCATTAAGTACTTCAATGTCAGATTCTTAGGTATTGGATATCGTCTGTGGCTCACACCTTTACAAATGATTATAGAGTCTACAGAAAATAAAGAGTTTGAATAAAGGTGACTTCGAGTTGTTCGGTGCTAGTGGAGAGTCCATTCAAGCCGAAGCCATAAGAACCAGGGTTTTGAAGTTGCCTACAGATAAAGTTTTAAAACTGAAGATCTATTTTTATATCTCTAATATTATTAGAAATATTATTTCTGTATCATTATTATTGAAACAAGGTTTTGAAATAAAAATAAAGAACAATGGCTGTTCTATATATTTTTCTAATGAATATTATAGGAGTGCCTTTATTGATAATGGTCTTTAATTACTTTCACTTAATGATAATGTACTTCATATTAATAATATGAAGAAAAAAAAGAGAGAGGATGTGAATGTCACATACCTCTGGCACTGCTGACTTGGCCATATAAATGAGTCAAAAATTAATAAGTTATATAAAGATAAATTCTTTGATCCTTATGATTATGAATCATATGGAACTTGTGAATCTTGTCTCATGAGAAAAATGATCAAGATTTCATTTATTGGACATAGAGAAAGGGTGAGTAACATATTGGACCTTGTATATACTGATGTATGTGGTCCAATGTTGACTCAGGTCAGAGATGGATACTCTTACTTCATCACATTTACAGATGACAGGTCTAGATTTAGATATATGTATTTAATGAAATACAAATCTGAAGTCTTTGACAAATTTAAACAGTATCAAAGAATGGTTAAAAAATAAACTGGTAAAAGTATTAAAGCTCTTCGATCTGATCGAGGAGAAAAATACTTATCCCATAAATTTTTTGATTATTTAAAATAAAATAGAATACTCTCTCAATGGACACCTCCTTATACTCCATAATTAAATAGAATTGCAGAGAGAAGGAATCACACCTTATTAGATATGGTGTGGTCCATGATGAGTTTCACAGATCTTTTGATATCTTTTTCGGGATACGCCCTCGAGGTTGCAGCATATATTTTAAATAAAGTGCCTTCTAAATTTGTTTCTAACACTCCATACGAAATATAGAAAGAAAAAAGATCCAATCTTAAGCATATTAAGATTTGGGATTGCCCAGCTTATATAAAAAATATTGATGGATATAAGCTAGATCAGAAAAATATAGATTTGCAAGTTATCTTAAGGAGAGTATAGGATACTACTTCTATAATCCTACTCAACAAAAGGTATTTGTTGGTAGGCATGCCATTTTTTTGGAGAAAGAGTTTATCCAAGAAGGAGGCAGTGGGAGGTCTGTCGAACTTAACGAAGTTCAAAACTTATAATCCGTCCAAAATTTATAAAATATTTCTCAACCAGATGTGCCCATTATTGAGGCACAGCCACTATACACACCTCCTCTCCGAAGGTCAAGTAGAGTGCGTAATGACCACTCAGGTATAGATTTGTCATTGAGAATGATAACACATCCCACATCATTAAGAATGATGATCCCACGACCTATTCAAAAACTATCATGAGTAGTGACTCTGACAAATGACTCAATACCATGAAATCTAAAATGGACTCCATGTATATCAACCATGTTTGGACTTTGGTTGATGTGCCCGAGGGTGTGACCCAATAGGCTGCAAATGGATCTTCAAAAAGAAGATTGGAGTAGATGGCTAGGTAGAGACCTATAAGGCCAGGCTAGTGGTAAAAGATTTCAGATAAAAACAAGATGTTGATTATGAAGAAATCTTTTTATCGGTAGTCATGCTCAAGTCTATTCAGATAATACTTGCTATTGCGGCATACCATGACTATGAGATCTAATAGATGAATTCTAGACTGCCTTCCTCAATGGAAACCTTGAGGAAAAAGTCTATTTGACTCAGCTAGAGAGATTTATCTCTAGTGGGAGAGCAAATCAGGTATGCAAGCTGAATAGATCTATTTATAGATTAAAGCAAGCATCGAAGAGCTGGAACATCCATTTTAATGAGACAATCAAATTGTTTGGCTTTATCAAAAATATGAATGAACCTTATATATACAAGAAGAATAGTGGAAGTACTATTATCTTCTTGATCTTATATGTGGATGATATACTGCTCATTGAAAATAATATCTCGATGTTGCAATCGGTCAAAACATGGCTATCACAAAAGTTTTTCATGAAAGACTTGGGTGAGGTGTCCTATATACTTGGTATTAAGATCTATAGGGATAGATCAAAAAAGATGCTAGGCTTATCTCAGTCTAGGTACATTGACCTTATGTTAAAGAGGTTCAACATGGAGGGAAGTAAAAGAGGTTACTTGCCCATAGGTCATCGCATACAACTCTCTAAGAAGATATCTCCTAAGACACCTAAAGAGAGAAATAGAATGAGTTCTATTCTTTATGCTTCGGCTGTAGGATCGATCATGTATGCTATGTTATATACCAGGCTTGATGTTGCTTATGAATTGGGCATTGTAAGTAGATTTCAGGCTGATCCTGGAGAAGATCAGTGGAAAGCTGTGAAAAACATACTCAAGTACTTGAGAAGGACTAAAAATATTTTTTGATATTTGATGGATCTGATTTAAAACTAGAAGATTATACAGATTATAGTTTTTTATCTGATCTAAATGATAGCAAATCTATATCTGGGTATGTGTTTACCTTATATGGTGGTGCAGTAAGTTGAAAAAATTTCAAACAGCAAACTATTGCTGACTTGATCACTGAGACTGAGTATATTGCTGCTAGTGAGACTGCTAGGGAGGCCATCTAGATTAAAAAATTTATCACAGAGTTGGGTGTGATTCCAGAGATTGAACAATCAGTGCCCCTTTATCGTGACAATACCAGAGCAATTGCTTAAGCTAAAGAACTAAGGTCTCATCATAAATTCAAGCACATCCTAAGATGGTTCCACTTTATTTGGGAGATAGTTGAAAGACGCAATGTGATTGTAGAGTGAATTGATACCAAGAATAATATATCAGATCCGTTCACTAAGACCTTATCAATACAGCAGTTTGACCACCACCTTGATAGCATGGATATCAAGTATAGGGGCGATTGGTTTTAGTGCAAGTGGGAGATTAAAAAAATGATGCCCTGCAAGCCAATCACACATGGGATATGATAGGATATTTTTATAATTTATCTTTCAGACTCATGTAAATTGATTTTTATATTATTAATAAAATAAATATTTTTGATTCATTATATGCTGCATCTTATTGCTTTAAGATTATAATGAACCCCATAGGTCTGAGCAATAATTTTAGGACCGTGAAGAGATCATGCCAGTGAGTCTTAAATCTTTGATAGTTATGATCTAAAATATTTTTAGTCATTGGTATATCAAGTCGAGGATCAATGATATCGATAAGACTGGCATGTCCTATGTATGCTTAGAAATGAGGATGGTTGATCTCACAACTACTTATGTGGTGATACTAATACAAGGATATGGATGCTCCTTAGAGAATAAATTCACTGAATTGATCTGTGAGAGAATATCAGATGGAGTCTTATTTATATGTCAACTGATGTATATTTTGATCAACTTCTTAACTTGATTCTATGATCCTCAAATGAGATGTTCTGGATATGATAAAGTATGCAAGGAGATTGTGATTGTTCAATAAGGGATCAGTCACTCTTAATAAGGAGAGCGAACATCCTATGTGATCTTAGAGGTCGTTGATTCGAAAGTCTTTAGCCAAAGCAGGATGATAATTAGAAAAGAGTTTCTAATGTATCATCAACTGAATTTGAAAGAAAAACCACCTTTTTCCTGTGTAGGATCTTCAAGATTTCATCAAATCTGGGGCAGAATAAATTAAAAATTTTTATCCTATGCTATTTTAGATCTAATATCTATTAGATCTAATTTTATTATCTGATATTTAAAATCTAAAATTAGATCTAAAAGTATGAGAAATATAGATATACCTCAAGGGTAATCTAATTACCCTATAGATGATCGCAGCACTGCCTGAGGTTCTGATGTAGCCATGCAAGCATCTGGCCTCTATCAGTATCTACTTAGATAAGATCTAGAACATCTTCTCCTTATGATTTTACACTACAAAAATCAGATCAATATCTAATTTGGAAGTACTTCAGAACTCATTCTGAAGTTGGTGCAGCAGCCTGTCGAAGATATCCTGCAGCCTTCTGTTCCAGGCATCACCACGCCTTGTACCTTTTCCAGATGAACATCCAACTTCTTGGACATGAAGAGGGGAGAAAAGAGAGTAGGAAGGATATGGAGAAGAGGGGAGGGGGTGGCAGCTAATAGGTTTTTTGCATAAAATAAGTTCTATCTTGAAACCCTAGGTGCAGCAGGGTTTATATAGATCTTGTTTGCTGCGCAGTGCCACATCATTCGACCAATCAAAAAATTTCAATAAATTTTGAAAAAATTCTGATTGATGGAGTGATGTCATCTGATCATATCAAATAAGAATCCCCATACTCTCTCCTATGTTGGCACCAACATTGGATAAGCACAAATAAGGTGGCGCCAAAGAGTCCAAGTTTATTAGGACTCTTTGGTTCTTATCCATTTGGGGCACCCACTTAAATCCAATTGAGCTCATGCCATAATCTGATTATGGCACCCAATTTGAAGTGGTTTGGATATGTGGATACTCCATAAAAATCCTCCAATGAATTCTCTTCAGTTTAAGACCCATATGTCAACTTTTGACAGATGTCCTAAAATAAAATTGGCAGGTGCTAGAAATTAGCAGGTGTTGTCTTAAATTCATCTCATGAATTAAGACAAGCCTTTTCTGAGTTGGACAAGCTTCAATTAGATTGAGAGAAACTTTTTCAAGATTCTCTGGATGAGCCAGATCACATTTGGCTCAGTAGAGACAGAAAGATTACACGAGGAGAAAGTTAAGCTCAATCGAGTGCTAGCATAATTTCCTTGAACCTAATTGGATCTTATCCAAATCAATTGGGGTAGCCCAATTGATGACATCCAGACCCTAACCCTTGTTTGTGTGATCCAGTTAGGTTTAATTTTGTATGATAATGAGACATGTCGTGATCTCATCATCGACATCATCGAAACTCCTTTCGATAGATCAGAACTCTTCTGATTCAGACAATTAGAATGATCGATCATCAAAATTATTCTAGTTGCTCCCAAAATCCACCAGTGACACCTAGCAGTATATGGTGGTAACCCATCAGAACTGAAGATGAACCTCTTGGTGCAGCTACCTGTGTGATTAGTTCCTCTATCATGAGTTCCGACTGAATTAAGGTTAAGGTGAACTCGTCAAACCCAACATCAGTCATATGAATCAATCGATCGATCCGAGTCTGATGTGAAACCCAATAAAAAATTATTTTCTATTATTTCACTTTGCCATGGCCATGGGCTTAAGGACTCAATCTTTTGATCGTCATAGGACTACTCTTCTCATCTATCGAGGTTGATAGATCCCATCTTGGTGCGATCTGGTTCCTACAATGGATATGCTACAGCCAACATACACCTCAGGGTTCCGAATGGCTAGGAGACTGAGTTATGGTATAGTCAAACTATAACACACTTAAGGTGAACCATCGATGCACCTCAGGTCAAAGAACTAGACACACAACTGCAGCATCGAGCTAGTCATCGACGAGAAGGTAGACTTCCTTATGACTGCTTGAGGTGGTCACACTTAGTACTCTCATTCTCAATGAATACCTGTACTCTCACTCTGATGTCTCCACATCATAGACTCAAAACTCATCTACCCTAAGGAAGCGATCGTACACCAACCTTTCAAATCGATCACCATCCTCGTGATGATCCTATAGTCAGGAGCAGTTTATGAGTTAGTTATGTAAATTCATGCCTTAAATTTTCAACTCTTAAAAATATGAATTTACATTCTCACTAACTCAAAGGATGTATCACAGACACAATATACATAATGTGATAGAAGAATAACCTTTTTATTCATTTATAGTCAAAATTATAAATTTGTCCTTAGATCTGTACAGGAATGTGTCAGCCGATCTGGCATCTAGAGCACACATCTAACAAACTCCCACTTGACCTAATGCCAATTGGCTACATATCTAAGTCCCATCTTCTCAAGGTGGGCTTTGATCTTCTATTGGCCCAATGGCTTAGTCAGCGGGTCTGTCACATTGTCTGTGGAGTCGACTCTCTTGACCTCGACATAACTTTTTTCGAGATAATCACGGATCAGATGGAATCGCCGCTCGATGTGCTTGGACTTCTGGTGAGACCTTGGCTTTTTAGCTCGGGCTATGGTGCCATTATTGTCGCAGTAAAGAGGGATGGCATTCGATGATATTACTCCAAGCTCTGCGATAAACTTCTTATACCAAAATGCCTCCTTTGCAGCTTCCGATGCAGCAAAATACTCTACCTCCATGGTGGAATCTGCAATTACCATTTGCTTGGAACTCTTCCAGCTAACTGCACCACCATTGTAAATGAACAGACTCCCAGATGTCGACTTTCGATCATCTATATCAGACATAAAGTCTGAGTCTATAAATTCCTGAATCTGGGGTTCTCCATTCTCAAAGACTAAAAACATATCCTTAGTCCTTCTCAAGTACTTAAGGATATATTTCACAGAAGTCCAGTGCTCTTCATCTGGATTGACTGATATCTACTTATGACACTCACAGCATGGGCTATATCAGGTTATGTACATAGCATGGCATACATGAGGCTCCCTATTGCCGAAGCATAAGGGATCTTGCTCATGCGTTCAATCTCCTCAGGTGTGCTAGGGCACATCTTCTTGGAGAGATGAATGCTATGTCTAAAAGGTAATAAACCTCTTTTGGAGTTTTTCATGCTAAACCGTTTTAGCACCTCCTCTATGTACATCTTCTATGAAAGTCCGAGCATCCTATTTGGTCTATCTCTATAAACCTTAATACCCAGTATAAAGGATGCCTCTCCTAGATCTTTCATAGAGAACTCCTTAGACAACCATACTTTGACTGAGGTCAACATGGGAATGTCATTCCCAATTAGGAGGATGTCATCCACGTATAATACGAGGAAGACAACTGCGCTCCCACTGACCTTTTTGAACACACATGGTTCCTCCTTGTTCTTGATGAAATCAAACATTTTGATCACATCATTGAAATGAGTATTCCAACTTCTAGATGCTTGCTTAAGTCCATAAATGGACCTTTGCAGTTTGCAGACCTTGTGATCATCATCACTGGATGTGAAACCAAGCGGTTGTGTCATATAGATATCTTCCTCTGGATATCCATTTAAGAATGTCGTTTTCATGTCCATCTGTCATATTTCATAATCGAAATAGGCTGCAATAGCAAGCAATGTGCGGATGGATTTTAGCATGGCTACGGGCAAGAAGGTATCCTGATAGTCAATGCCTTCACGCTGACTATAACCTTTCACTACGAGCCTAGCCTTGAATGTCTCCATATTCTCATCTGTACCTATCTTTCTCTTGAAGATCCATTTACACCCAATAGGTACAATACCTTCAGATGGATCTACCAAGGTTCAGACTTGATTTGAGTGCATCGAGTCAATTTCTGATCTCATTGCCTCTAACCATTTTTCGAAGTCGATATCTAATATTGCCTCGTCATAGGTCTTGGGATCATCACCATGAACCCTATTTTTCGTGAGAAATATTTTCTCTACATCCTCTTGTATGGTACCTAAGTACCTTTCAGGAGGATGAAAAACCCTAGTCGATCTACGAGGTGGAAGAGGTTGTGTTAGGACTGGTTCTGATTGATTAGGTTCCTCAGGTTCTTTAGCTTGTTGCTCTTGGGAGACATTCTCCTTGAGCTTAATTATTCTTCCGATGCCACCATCTTGAATAAACTATTTTTCAAGAAAAATAGTATTTCGACTCACAATCACATTGTGGTTTTTCAGAATATAAAAATAATATCCTAATGACTCTTTAGGATATCCTATGAATCGAGCTCTAAAAGACCTGAACTCTAACTTGTCCGTCTGCTGTCTCTTGACATGAGCCAGACAACCCCAAATTCTGAGATGATTCAGACTTGGCTTCTTACCATGCCATATCTCATACGGTATGGTAGGAACGATTTTAGAGGGAACCCTATTCAATACATAAATTACTGTCATGAGACAATATCCCCAAAAAAATTCTGGAAGGTCTGTGAAGCTCATCATGGAATGGACCATATCTAATAGGGATCGATTTCTCCATTCTGAAACCCTGTTGAGTTGAGGTGTTCCAGGTGGAGTCCATTGAGAGACTATACCATTGTCCTTAAGATAGTCTAAGAATTTTTGACTAAGGTATTCACCTCCTCGATCTGATCGAAGAACCTTAATGAGCTTTCCTGTTTGTTTTTCTACCTCATGTCTGAATTCTTTGAACCTTTCAAAGGCTTCAGACTTGTGTTTCATTAGAAACACATACCCATACCTAGACATATCATCGGTAAAGGTAATGAAGTAGACAAAGTTGCCTCTAGCCGGCACATCAAATGGACCGCACACATCCGTATGTACTAGGGCAAGTAGGTCTGTGGCCCTTTCCCCATGTCCCACAAAAGGAAACTTGGTCATTTTGCCTTGAAAGCATGATTCACAAACTGGATATGACTCAGAAGTCAACGGACTCAGTAGCCCGAATTTCTCCAATTTGTTAATCCTGTCTTCCGCTATATGACCTAGCCTTAAGTGCCACAGATACTTATCATTTAGACTATCTCTAGACCTTTTAATTCCTATGACATTCACATTTTGCTTAATATTAAAAATAGATACATCAACATGTAACTGATAGAGACCATTAGTAATAAAATAATTTGCAACTTTATTATTTTCATAAAATATGTTACAATGGTCCTTATGAAAGCTAATCACATAGCCTTCTTGTGCTAAACATGAAACAGAAATCAAATTCCTGCTTGCTGCAGGCACATAATAATAGTCCCTTAAAACTGAATCTAATCCTAACGATAATCGCAGAGGGTAGGTTTCTACGGCCACAGCAGCAACTCTTGCTCCATTCCTGACACATAGGATCATCTCCCCATCCCTCAGTCTCCTGCTCTCCTCAAGACTCTGCATAGAAGTACACAAATGAGCACTAGAACCAGAGTCAAGCACCCAACTAGATGTAGAAGAAATCGTAAGATTAGATTCGATAATGAGCATACCTCCAAAAGGACCATCCTTCTTGTTCTTCAGGATGGCCAGGTACTGAGGACAGTTTCACTTCTAATGGCCTTCTGACTGATAGTGGAAATACTTTTCCTTTTCAGAAGCCTTCTTCTTCGGTCCTGTCTTCTTGTTCTTTCCATCCACTTTCTGCTTCTTCACGGACTTCTTTTTCTTTCCAAAAGATTTTCTCTTGGAAGAAGTCCGCTCCACAGTAAGAACTGAGCCTTTTGAACCTTTCATTGAAAGCTCAGCCGTAACCAGCATATTCATTAACTCGGCCAAGGTACATTGCATCTTATGCATATGAAAGTTCATGATGAACTGACCATATGCATCGAACAAGGATTGAAGGATCACATCAATCTGAAAATCCTTGTCTAAGATGATACCGAGCTTCTCAAGCTCCTCAAGATCCTTGATCATTGTCAAATAATGATCTTGGACTGACTGTCCATCACGCATCTTGGCCTTAAAAAGTCTTTGACAGACTTGATACTTGGCCGCGTGACTCTGTTCACCAAACAACTCTTGTAGGTGAGCCAACATTTGGCGGGTAGTCAAAATATTTTCATGTTGGCACTGCAAATCATCAGACATTGTACACAACATGTAGTACCTGGCTTTGTTATCATCATCCGTCCACTTTTTCAGAGATGCTCTCTGTTCAGCAGTCGGACGTGCTGGCATGGCAGGTGGGTCCTGGTCCAAGACATGAGTTAATTTTTTAAAACCCAGAACAATTCTGTAGTTCCTCAACCAGTCCTTAAAATTTGGTCCAGTCAGTCTATGAGTATCTAGAATTTTGGTTAGGGGGTTTGAGGCAGACATGTTTTCTATAGAGAGTCAAAAGTTTCTAGTTAGATTTTGTAATTAGGCTCAACCAATTTGTTTAGGATTTTCATTTTTAAACAAATTAGGATCCCACTATTTTCTTAAATCCCTATACTCCCTTGGTAGAGATATGAAAATCTTCGTGATTAGTGATTTCTAGTGGGTGGTGCAGTCTCATCGACTGGCTCATCACCTCACCTAACAGTTATTGATGATGGATGAACCGATGAGTGGACAACTCTTGTCCAATGATTCTCTAATCATAGTACATCCAAAACTTGATCTCTAATTCATGAAGCTCACCGTATCCGGGATATTGCTCCAATCTTTAGTTAAGCCAAACCCACCATTTGCACGAACTAGATTCCTGATTGGGTTCCTCACCGTATCCAGAATATTGAGCCCAACCCATCCTCTAATCCGTAGCATCCAATGCCTAATGGACATGGTTGCATCTTTTCAGTGCAATTGAGCCACTGTAACCAGCCGAGAACAATCAACCCCGAGAAGGGCCCGCATATCCACAATGGTGGAAGACCTAGACTTAATATTTTCTTAGGGAGATTTGATTTAGGTCTCTTTAAACTTGACTTGACATAGTCATAATAATTATGACTAACCTAGTGGCATGGGTCCGCTCGAATTGTTAGCCACCTCAAATCAGAACTGAATCGACACATATGGCCAGGTAAGTGAGATCAGTGGGAGGGATATGCCATTAACTCAACAAGAACGCATTCGAGTCGAGTAGCTCCCAATTAAAAATCAGTTGATCGCATCTGCCTAACTTACCTTAGACACCAAATTATCGAACCAGAACTAATTGGGTTAGCCTACAATCCAGGCTCTAACCATTGAGCCAAATTAGGTCTTAACTTGATTGAGTCACATCTAAATGTGATTCGACCTTGATCCAGACTTAATCCTATTAGGTTGGTCAATTATTAGCTTTCATGATCCCACCTAACCAACTCTTGATTTAATTTGATCAACCGCTAGACCTAATTGAGCTACCCAAGCCCGAACCCAATCTTATGAAAATGTCTTAGATCTGAAATTCTCAATTTTAGATCTAACTTAATTTCATAAGCTCAATACATTAATTAAGTTTAGGTTCATAAACAAAGTATGTAAAATAAATTCTAGGGTTTCAGGATCTAGGATTTTACAGAAAAGTAAGTTTTAATTTCTGATTAAGGATGAACGCGCGGCACCCCTACACATCATATGAACACCCCATTGAATGGGAAGAGAGGGTCTTAAAATCTTACTTTATTCTTATGACCGGATGGCCATGAGGAACACCTTAATCAGAAATATAAATTTAACTACAAAACTAGTTAGATCTAAATTAACATATCACATATATAATTTAAGATCTAACTAATACATGCTTTGCATACATCTCATGTATCAAAAATCAATCTAATTAACATGCTTTCAGATCTGATACATCACATGTAATATCTAAAAAATAAAATTTAAATTGAACTATTCAAAATAAAAACTATTCTAGACAAGTTACTAGAATAATTCTACAACTAGTCTAGGCATGCAACAGATCAATTTTATAAAATAATTAAAATTTTATTTTTTATTTTTTGATCTAATTATAATAATTATAATATTATAAAAACAAAAAATAAATTATATTTAATTCATATTTTAATTTTATTAAAATATAAAATTTATGACTATTCATGGATTCAATTAATCCTAGTCTAGTTATGCATCTCATGCATGTTAGATCTTCTTAGATTTAATTTTAAATATTTTGATTTTAGATCCTATCACATCTAATATGATATCTAAAATTATTTAATATTAAATAAATTAAAATTAAAATCAGATCTAAAATAGATCTGAAATAGAGCCAACAACCTGGCTCTGATACCACTTGAAGGAAAAACTGCCTTTTTCTTGTGTAAGATCTTCCAGATTTCATCAAATCTGAGATCGAATAAATTAAAAAATTTTATTTTATACTATTTTAGATCTAATATCTATTAAATTTAATTTTATTATCCAATATTTAAAATTTAAATTAAATCTAAAAGTATGAGAAATATAGACATACCTCAAGGGTAATCTAATTACCCTGTAGATGATCGCAGCACTGCCTGAGGTTCTAATGTAGCCACGCAAGCACTTGGCCTCTACCAGTATCCACTCAGGTAGGATCTAGAATACCTTCTCCTCATAATTCTATGCTCCAAAAATCAGATCAATATCTGATTTGGAAGTACTTCAGAACTCCTTCTGAAGTTGGAGCAGCAGCCTATCGAAGATGTCCTGCAGCCTTCTGTTCCAAGCATCACCATGCCTTGTACCTTTGCCAGATGAACATCCAACTTCTTGGACATGAAGAGGGGAGAAAGTAGAGTAGAGAGGATATGGAGAAGAGAGGAGGGGGTGGCAGCTAATAAGTTTTTTACATAAAACAAGTTCTATCTCGAAACCCTAGGTGTAGCAGGGTTTATATAGATCCTGTATGCTGTGCAGTGCCACATCATTCGACCAATCATAAAATTCCAATAAATTTTGAAAAAATTTTGATTGGTGGAGTGATATCATCTGATCACATCAGATAAGAATCCCCATGCTCTCTCCTATGTTGGTGCCAACATTGGATAAGCACAAATAAGGTGGCGCCAAAGAGTCCAAGTTTATCAGGACTCTTTGGTTCTTATCCATTTGGGGCGCCCACTTAAATCCAATTGAGCTCATGCCATAATCTGATTATGGCACTCAATTTGAAGTGGTTTGGATATGTGGACACTCCACAAAAATCCTCCAATGAATCCTCTTCAGTTTAAGACCCATATGTCAACTTTTGACAGATGTCCTAAAATGAAATTGGCAGATACTAGAAATTAGCAGGTGTTGTCTTAAATTCATCTCATGAATTAAGATAAGCCTTTTCTAAGTTGGACAAGCTTCAATTAGACTGAGAGAAATCTTTTCAAGGTTCTCTGGATGAGCCAGATCACATTTGGCTCAGTAGAGACAAAAAAGATTACATGAGGAGAAAGTTAGGCTCAATCGAGTGCTAGCACGATTTTCTTGAACCTAATTGGATCTTATCCAAATCAATTGGGGTAGCCCAATTGATAACATCCAGATCCTAACCCTTGTTTGTGTGATCCAGTTAGGTTTAATTCTGTATGGTAATGAGACATGTCATGATCTCATCATCGACATCATCGAAACTCTTTTCGATGGACCAGAACTCTTCTGATTCAGACAATTAGAATGATCGATCATCAAAATTATTCTAATTGCTTCCAAAATCCATCAGTGACACCTAACAGTATATGGTGGTAACCAATCAGAACTGAAGATGAACCTCTTGGTACAGCTACCTGTGTGATTGAGTTTCTCTATCATGAGTCCCGACTGAATTAGGGTTAAGGTGAACTCGTCAAACCCAACATCAGTCATATGAATCAATCGATCAATCCGAGTCCGATATGAAACCCAATGGAAAATTTTTTTCCATTATTGCACTCTGCCATGACCATGGGCTTAAGGACTCGATCTTTCGATCATCATAGGACTACTCTTCTCATCTACCGAGGTTGATAGATCCCATCTTGGTACGATCTGGTTCCTACAATGGATATGCTACAGCCAACATACACCTCAGGGTTTCGAATGGCTAGGAGATCGAGTTATGGTGTAGTCAAACTATAACACACTCAAGGTAAACCGTCGATGCACCTCAGATCAAAGAACTAGACACACAATTGCAGCATCGAGCTAGTCATCGACGAGAAGGTAGACTTCTTTATGACCGCTCGAGGTGGTCACACTCAGTACTCTCATTCTCAACGAATACCTATACTCTTGCTCTGGTGTCTCCACACCATAGACTCAAAACTCATCTACCCTAAGAAAGTAATTATACACCAACCTTCCAGATCGATCACCATCCTCGTGATGATCCTATAGTTAGGAGCAATTTATGAGTTAGTTATGTAAATTGATGTCTTAAATTTTTAACTCTTAAAAATATAAATTTACATTCCCACTAACTCAAAGGATGTATCACAGATACAATGTACACAATGTGATAGAAGAATAATCCTTTTATTCATTTATAGTCAAAATTACAAATTTGCCTTTAGATCTGTACAGGAATGTGTCAGCCGATCTGGCATCTAGGGCACACATCTAATAGAATCATCACCTTCTGATTGAGATACATAAAGATAAGTGATTGGGTTTGACATATTTTCATTCTCACACCTCATCTGGGATGTTGTTTGACTGAAAAATTGAATTATACGGAACTTACCACTGAAGAATATTTTGATAATTTTTCATCAAATTTTTAAATCTTTCGAGCAGTCATGACACATTGCTAGACATCAATCTTGACTTGTAGATTCATCAAAATTAAAAGAGTTTAATTTTGGAATCAATTTGGGAGAGTCCAAGTTGATTGGGACTCTTTGGTGACCTAATCTTATCGGATTAGGGTTACGTCGAAAGTCTTGATCTACTGCTGGCTAGATTTAAAATCTAATAGATCACACACTTTAGAATTTGGCCTTGATCTAATTTAATTAAAATTTAATATAAATTTTATGGGTTAATTACATATGCTAGCATATTGTATTAACCCAAGTTCCTAAATTGGTTTAGATCAAAGTGTTTGAGCTAACCTAAACCAATTGCCTTTGACCTAATGGGATTGGATCAATTTAGATTGGATCCTTATCCAACTTGAAATAGTTTCAAGTGAAGAAGGACTCCTCTGTGCCCCCTAGAAGCCACACCAAAAAATAAATGCTGCCCACCTCAAATTAGCATGTGAAGTTGGAGAGTCCTTCTTCATGAAGGCTCTTAACTATATGCGTTGCCTTAATTACTCAACCAGAAGTCCTTTGATTTGTTGCCAACATTAATTGAGATTTTTACAAAATCTAGAAGAAGGAGAGTCCTTCTGTGAAAAGTCTCTCATGTGCCAAAAATTCCACACAGTGAATTTATTCACTACATGAGAAGTTGGAGCGTCAAAGGTTGGCGCCTCTTCATCCCATGACACATCCCTTGGTCCCTTATTTATATGGGACATCCCACATGGTTTGCTACTATGATTTTGGGTTGAAACTAGAGATTAGGGATGTAGAAATCATAGAAAAAATTTTGGAAAAAATCTTAGAAAATGATAAGAAAAAATTGAGTGGCAAAAGTTGCAAGAAGGGTGGTGAGATTTTTAGCAAGTGTTGCTTGTGTGCCCTAGGGTTTGGTTTTTCCATGTGTTGGAGTCAAAAATCAAATCTTAAGTTATGAGATATCTGAAGAGTATCTTCTTAGAATGATCCTAGTGGCAAGCTTGAAAGTGACTGAGCTTTAGTGCAATCGTACCATAAGTTTGAAGTTGGCAGTGTTCTTGAGAAGACAAGACTGCGGCAGTGCACTAATTAAAAAGGATCTTGGTCAACTTTTGTGTGGATCATCATTGGAGGACTTCTACCTTAGAGTCTCATGGAGAACACCAATGTGCCACTTCATCCTTTTTGGAAAAAGTAAAATTCTATCTCTTTTGGATGCTTGTTTTTGTTTTATCGATATCAGCAAGGTGATTCTAGAGTTTGGATTCTGACTCGATAGTTTTATTTGATAAAGCTATTGATTTGTTTGATTTTAAAATTTTAAAAATTATCCCAACAGTGGGCAAACCATGGAATTTGGTCAGAGGAGATTGCAAAAAATTATTCATCGAAGGATTTCTCTTTGACCTCATTTGTACCCATTGTGTGATCAACTAAGATTCTAAAAATATGGTCAGCTATCACATTTTTGGAATCCTTCTTGTCTCAAATGTTTAGATCAAATTTTTAGAGTAGAAAGATCCATCTGATCAATCATAATTTAGTGTCTTTCTTTGAGAGTAGATATTTTAGAGCCGCTTGATCAGAATACACTAGAACCTTAAATCCTAACAATTGTGAACAAAATTTTTTAAGAATGAATACTATCACCAGTAGCTTCTTTTCCATTATGGTGTAGTTCAATTGGGTATCAGATAGAGTCTTACTAGCATAATAGATCACATGTGACTCTTTATTTATTCTTTGACCTAAGATGGCTCCTATTACGAAATCGAAAGCATCACACATGATTTTAAATGGGAAGGACCAATCAAAAGATTTTATTATGAGTGCTGTTGTCAGGATAGTTCGTAACATGTGAAAGGCTTATGGACATTCATCATTAAAGATAAATGGTGTATCCTTGGCCAGCAAATTGCACAAGGATCTTGATATCTTGCTAAAATCTTTGAAGCATCTGTAAAATCCAGCATGATCTAAGAAGGATCGTATTTGTCGAACCGAAGTGGGGGGTGGTAGTTTTGAGATGACCTTGATTTTGGCTTTATCTATCTCAATCCTCCTTTCAAAAATAATATATCTTAATACGATTCCTTCTTAAATCATGAAATGACTCTTTTCTCAGCTTAAAACTAAATTTATCTCCATGCAGCGCTTAAGGACTTTGGAGAGGCTATGGAGACAATCCTCAAAAGTGGTTCCAAATATAGAAAAATTATCCATAAAAACTTTAAAAAATTCATGCATCATATTTGAGAAAATAGTCAAAATGCACCACTGAAATGTAGTGGATGCATTACAGAGCTCGAATGGCATACGTCGAAAAGAGAAAGTGCCATAGGGGCAAGTAAAGGTGGTCTTCTCTTGATCATCTGAAAATACAGATATCTGATTGTATCCCAAATAACCATCGAAGAAACAAAAAAAATGTTGATCTGCCAGTCGTTCTAGAATTTGATCGATGAAGGATAATAAAAAATGGTCCTTCCTAGTAATGGTATTTAGTTTCCTATAGTCGCCAACTAGATGGTATGTGAGTGAGAAGCAATTCACCTTCTTTATTCTCCACCACAGTAATACCTGATTTCTTAGGTACTACTTAGGTAGGACTGACCCATTTACTGTCTAATATGGGATAGATGATTCCAGCATCTAACCACTTTACCACCTCTTTCTTCACTACTTCCCGCATATTTGGGTTTAGTCTCCTTTGCATGTCTCGATGGAGTTTGGCATCTGTCTCGTAATGAATGTAGTGCATACAGATGGAGGGATCAATTCTTTTTAAATCGGTAATGGACCAGCTGATAGCCTCTTTGTGTTCCTTCAGAATACCAACCAATTATGCTTTCTGATTCGGGGTCAAATCTGATGCGATGATCATTGGGAGGGTGTCATTGGATCTTAGGAATACATACTTGAGTGTGGTCAGAAGCAGCTTCAATTTTAATACAGGTGGTGATTCTAATGACTGGGCTGTGGGTGTATCGGCTAATGCGGACAATGCCTCATACTTGATTATCCAAGGGGGAGTAGTTTCAGCATTTGATGTATCAACTAGAGTGTTTACTCCTTCGCTACCTCTCTCTATATCACAATCATCCACTCCAAAGTGCATCAAGTGGGTGTCTCAGGAATTATCTGCAAAAATCGTTGATGTTGCTTCCTCTATGATATCCTCAAATATATCTATTTCAAAGCAACTATCTGTTGATGGTTTTTGAGATGCACCAAATACATTCAGTCATAGTTTCTTAGTTCCAAATGATACATCCATGACTCCTGTCCTACAATTGATGCATGCATTTGCCATAGCTAGGAAGGGTCTCCCTAAGATAATGAGAATTTATCTTGGATTGTCACTCAATTTCATGTTGAGGATTAGAAAATCAACTGAAAAATAAAACTCATCTACCTTGATCAAAACATCCTCAATCATCCTATGTGGTGTCTTAATTGATCTATCAGCTAATTGCAAAATGATCGACGTGGGTTTCAGTTCTTCGAATCCAAAAAGTTCATATGCCGAGCTAGATAAAAGATTCACACTTGCCCATAGGTCCAGGAGAGCTTGATCGATGTAAATGTTCTCTATAATGCAAGAAATGGTAGGGGCACCTGGATCTTTAAGCTTTGGAAGGGTAGCGTGTTGGAAGATAGAGCTAGTCTATTCGATGAGGTATACTTTCGTCGAAAGTTATGATTGGGATTTACATTTTTGGGTGCATAATTCCTTCAAAAATTTTGCAAATACTGGGACCTGTTTGATTGCATCAAGAAAGGGGAGTAAAATTTGGACTTACTTAGACAATTCCAATATCTCATCGAGTCTTCCTCCCTTCTTATTCATGGGAGTAGGAGCTTTTAGGACATCCAGAAATGAAGATTTATGCAAGTAAGGTGATTCTGGTGCAGTTGATTCATTCTCTACTTTTGGGTTCTCCTTGTTCTTGGGTGATTCAGATTTGGTCAGAGGTCTAGGGTTGGCCTTATTAGTTTTACTCGTATATTCAATGACCTTCCCACTTCTGAGAGTCATGATTGATTCAGCATGATCAGAAAAAGTTTCTGAGGTATTGAAACTCTCAACCATGAATTACCCTCTCAGGTTGCTCTTAAGTTGGCTAGATAATTTTCCTCCTTCCCTCCTACTGAATGTGATTGCTAATTGATCTATTTGGGTCTCTAGCTTAGCAATGTATTATGTGTGAGAGTTAAGGTTTTGGGTGTTGAATTCTAATCATTCTAGCACTTTTAGAACCTTCTCCTCAAAAGCTAAGTTGTGACCAATGGTAGATAGTTGAGGAGCATTTTGGAACTAGTGGTATGGTCCATCCCTATATGTTAGGTCTTGATAGTTGGGTCTAGGTACAGTAGGGCCAACCACTGGTTATGATCTCCAAAAAAAATTTAGATTATTTCTCCAATCGAAGTTATAGGTGTTTGAATATGGATCATTTTTTGGTCTACAAGCTTATTGGGCTTGAGCTTGCTGGACCAACTCATGCACAAACTCAGAAAATTAAGATGCAACTGGGTATTCACTAACAAAATGGGTTGGACTTGCACACGATGCACAAATATCTTAGATTGGATTAGGTGGAATCCGAGAATGTCCAGTATTCAGAAGACAGTTTAATTTCTAGGATAATTTATCTACCTTACTGTGGATATCTATGACATTTTCAATCTGATAACTTTCACCTTTTTTTTATTGAAGCATGGGTTATTCTCTAAAGGTGGCAAGATATATGATGCAGAGAGTTCTCACTAAGTGTTTTAAAGAGCTGCCAAGCCTCGTCCTCACTTTTAGCATGAATATCCCACCACACGATACATCAACTATTTGTTGATGTTTCTCTGATAGACCATCATAGAAACACTGAACAAGTTATCATTTGGAGATAGCATGGTGTGGGCATTTATGAATGAGATCCTTTAACTTTTTCCATGTCTCATAAAAAAATTCACCAATTAATTGGAAAAAACTACTTATTGCTTTTCTAATTTGATTTATTTTTTTAATTAAAAAATATTTCTTAAGGAACTCTCTCTGAAGATGGTCCCAAGTTGAAATGGTTATGGAATCTAGGGAGTTTAGCCAATGCTTAACTTTGTTCTTAAGTGAGAAAAGGAACAATTTCAACCTAAGGGCATCACCGAAGAAGTTTTGAATTTTTGCTGTGTAACAAATCTCAAAAAATTCATCTAAGTGTTTGTATGGGTCCTCGTTCGATAGCCCATAGAAAGATGGTAGCATTTGAATAATGCAGGACTTGATTTCATATTATACTGCCTTCATAGGAGGAGACTGGATACATGGCAAGTAGATGTAAGATGAGGGGGTAAAGTATTCCCTCAATTGTCATGGTGAGTCAATCTCTTGATTTGGATCCATGGTTTTGACCCAGTTTGTTCGAATCATTCTTTCTAGTTCTAGATCTAGTGGGTGTAAATTAGATTGTAATGATTGATATCCTAGCATGCACCCAATAGATCTCATCGAGTTTTAATTTCAGTAATTTTTTTTTTAAAAAAATTGAAAAAGAAGAGGAGAAAAAGAGGAGGAAGAGAGAAAAGAGTTCTAAAGAAGAGAACCTAAGGAGTCCTAAGGTTAAGAAGAGAGAGAAGAATTAATTAAGTTTGATGTTTTTAGTTAGCAATCAAGTAGCTCAATCAATCCTGACTATGGATTGTCCTAGATCTAGATAGCTTCTAACTGTCAAGGTCACGTTCTAGCATTTCAAGTAGCAGATTAGCCGCTCAACTGGCCAGATAAGTATAAGATTGGAGAGGATCCCCCTGTTGTTTTTTTTAGACACTAATTGAGTTGATCAGATCAGCGAATGGAACCAATTAAAGAACCATCTTTTTTCAGAACATAATCTCTGAACCACTTTTCTAGACACCAGTTAAACTGACTAATCTGAATCCGATCCAACTCTTAAGATTTTTTGTCCTATTGAGCTCGAGAGTCCTTAAGGGCCAAGGTCTAATCGATTTTAAATTAGAGATTTAGGTCAATGCAATTGCAGGATGGTGGTTTGTGGGCCAAAAAAGATGATGAAATCTCCACCTTATGTTGATTAGGATTTTGCCCTTAAGATGTTTTATAGAATTATACAATGCAAAAGAAGAAAAGATATCCAAATTTAGTGATTAATCAAGATTAAATTAATTTATTTCTTTTTTTAGATTTTATGATTAAGTATCTAATTTTCTAAATAGCTTATGAGGTGTCAATATACAATTTTGATTGATTTTGCAAGAAAATAAGTTAAACTAAGTAAACTAGGCAAGTTAGAATGCAAATAAAAGGTAGAAAGCAAATATAGAAACTATATAAGGGAATATGCTAGAAAGGAAGTAAATTATTCTAAAAGGCAAGTCTAAAATATGTAGGAAATCAAATCTATATAAATGCAGAAAATTATATTACTTAAAAGGTAGTAAAGCAATCTAAAGTAAGAAATAAAGACCTAGAAAGTAGTAAAATATATTTTTTTTTCTTTGTATTTTGTAGATTTTTTTTATTTTTTATTTTAAAATAATCACACCAAGATATCTGACAACAGTGCTAAAATTTGATGCATGTCGTAACACACCAAAATTAACCCTACTACTACTATGTAGATACGGTGAGTCGGAACCGCATCCGTAGGGATCTTAGACTGATTATTTTGAAAATGCAAAAGAAAAGAATAGAGATTACAAGAAACTAAAAAAGTAACAAAGAAATTACAATAAAAATATTTTTTATTGATCAAATAAATAAGCATACCATAGAAAAGAAATAAAAGTTCGATACAAGAATAATAAAACCTAGTTGATCTTCTCACAGTGCCCGATGATGGATGTGTCTCTTTGAATCTTTCATCTTTCTCCATATAGACAGCGACAGGATAGCTGAAAAACTTGATCTAGAAACTTCAAGGAAGAAAGGTAGATGGAAGAGGGTATGCGAATATGGAAAGGATAGTGGCACTAGGATTAGGATCTCTCCTAGATTTGATAGAAGGTGTGCTAGGATTAGGACCTCTCCTAAACTTATGAAATGAAAGGAAAAGGGAGAGAAAGAGAGAGGAGAGCTTGAAGAGAACTTAGGGTTGGCTTGATGGAGAAGAGAAGGAGGCATTGAAGCTTATTTATAGAAGAGGAAATGGGGCTTGGGATTTAAGAAATGAATGAATTTGGTGCAGCTTGCAAGGAAGGAGGGAGGCCTAGGGCATCAAGAATTTAGGCATGAGACTTTGTGGTAGTGTGGGGTTTTGTGTGATTCTGAAAGAAAGAAAGGGAAAGGAGCATGGATTTGTGGTAGGGCACGTGAAGAGGTTTTATGTGCATGTAATAAAAGGAAGAGAGGGGGCGCAAGTTTGTGTAAGAAAGAAAGGATAAAGGGGTGCTCCATTTTAGCATGAAGGAGTTGGGAGTCGGCTGATTTTGGATGTAACGCTAAGATCTTTCTAAGATTTTATGAAAAGAGAGATGGGAGCATGAATAAAGATCCTTAGATCTTCATATTACTTCTCCTTTGTTAATCAATAAGTCACGTTCATATTTGATTTCATTTATCTTCTAATCTAGGCTTTTGATTGGAGAGGTTACTTCTGATCTGTTGATCTTTAAGTTGCGTTCACACTTGGTTAGGAGTTGGTTGTCTAGTTCATTCGAATTTGATCCAATTTGAGTTCAATTTGAATCATATGAGTCCAACTCCCAATCACCTACAAAATAGACTAGAGAGCATCAAATTCTTAATAAATAAAGAATAATTAAATAAAATTATGTGCCTCTAGTGATTTAATTCAAGTATTTATCAAAACCCTCTCCACCTATGAAGCCACCTCTGTCCGGTGCTCCTTTTAAATTTGAAGTCTACCCAATGCTGTCCTGCTGGGCCTGCCACTGCACCTCGATCACCATCACTACCTCAAGGATTCCTTCGAAGCCATCTCAGATACACCACATCCCGCAGACACCTTTGAAATCCAAGAGCTCATCCAACTCTTCAAGCCCAGTGATTGAACCTAGAGAATTCCACCTTAGTACTTTATCCTCTTCTGCCCCTGCATCAATCGTCGCTTCAGCATCACCTGGAGGAACTATAACTCAAATCCTATCCTAAACTCAGACCCATCTATTTCAATCCAAGACTTGTCTCAGCCTCCTCATAGGTATCCGGATACTCTTTTACTGCAAATAACCCATCTGACATGGTCTTCCCAAAGTCACGACCCTCCGATGCTCGCACATCCTATATAGAATCATGTTGTGCATCACCACCGCTAGTATTGGAAACTGGCTCCATGCCTGCATATCTCAACTTTAAACCTATGCCAAACCATCCTTCACCTATGGAGGTACCTCTGGCCAATGCTCCACCTGAATCGTGACTTCTCCTGGTGCCTCTGCAGTAGACAAAACCTGATTCAAGATCACCCACCCAGCACTACCCTGCTGGATCTCTTGCTAAACCTCCACCATTGCTGCTACCGTTTTGGACCTTCTACACTCTGTGGATACCTATGAAACCATCAGAGGACCTCCTCCTCCTCTGAACCAGCTATGACACTATGTAGATCAGCCATCCCCATCATCTCAAGGCTCCACAAATTCATACTCTAGTCGAACTGTTGAATACACCCTGACTACTTCCCTGCCTTCCTGCATTTGAAAGCTATATAGTTGCTTCTTTAGCTCTACCTCGATCATTATCCCTTGGAGAACCTCTCCTCTAGCATGATCGATATGCCAAACACTCCTTATTCACCAAACAGCCCTCTGCTACCCATCTTCCCCAAAGAACCCGATCGCCTAATCATCATACACTCTAGTCTTTCTTCCTCCAAAGCTGGATCCAACCGAAGTTTGACCAGAAAACCTACCATCTGAACCTTCCACCCTGAGAAACTTCTCTTCCCGTCAATCCTCTCAACCTCCACCTTCATCCCATTGCTTTTGGTTGGCCAAACCACATCAAAAATAAAGATGGATCCGAGGCATACTGTGGAATAGGTGTGCAGATTTCAGCAAATAGCCTCCTGTTGACGACACCTTCTCCTAATCCTTCCAAGATTAGATTGGCCTGCAATTAAAATAATAGATGCATGGTTAATTCAAGAACTTACCATTTTAATGCCTACAATATCTAAAACTTGGGCATTAAGAAACAGCTCCATGAATATGAGGCCTTCAGGATCCTCTACAGTAGATTTTTGGTTTCATCTTTATGACTTCTCCCTCACTTTCACGTTCTACCAAACTCTGATACCAATTGTTAGGACCATCGTGCACTTATGTGGACCTAAGGAGACCTATGATAGAGCCCTCTACAAGAGTCCATGGTGATCTAGACTCTCTAAAGATAGCAAACACCATGCCCTAGATCGCTGCGCGTCAAGAACCCTGTAGTAGCGACCTAGTTCGCATCTCTCTTGCTTCTCAGGATTTGGGATGCACCTCCAGATCTGATCTCACACTTTCAAGATCCTTGAAACCAGCACTAGGGATGTGAATCCTTGGGGCTAGCAGATCTGGATGAATCTGGACCAGATTCTTTGGATGAGGAAAGTCCCTGTACGATAGGGACTCCATGGCAGAAACTTTAGCCAGCACGCTTCCAACTTATGTGCCTCATCTCCCACCTTCTTGATCTCTTTTGGATGATCTATCAAGATATTAAGGATATCTGATAAATCCCTTCTTACTATTTTAACTAGATCATAAAACTCGATCCAGGTGGGGAGAAAATCTCTTGTTCAACAGGGACTACCAGCGCACATCCTGATAGCAACCTACGCAACCTTTGTCCGTGCTCATCACCTCGTGCACTTCCTCCACTCATGCCCACCTTTGAAGCCTCCTTCCATGTCCTTCTCTGATCCTTGATCAAATCAGATAACATCTTGGGCATGGAGACTCCCTGGGCATGGAGTCTTAGGTGGCCACACAAGGAGGGATGCCCACATGATGGGGCGTCTCCCTCTATCAAACCATATGGCTACTAGGGCTTGAGGAAGGCACCCTCTTCTAGGGTTTCTTCTTGCTACCTAGGTTGGCGTGCAAACTAGAGAGAGAGAGAAGTTGAGGAGAAAATCCGTATATTGATCACTTCACAAACTGTTACAATATATGAATTTATATACCCTAAGGTTTCCACATGAATCCTAATAAATCCTAGTTCAAAAACTCCCATGGCTGACACACATGAGATTGCGCTCATCCAAGCCCATATACATCTATGACTTGATCCAATCTCATCCTTGGATCCAAATCTAGCCTAATACAAGTTAGCTCCTTGAGACCCAAAATCTCTGAACCTCAAGAACCTGAAGGCTGACAGCCTTCATCCTAATCCAGTCTCAAAATCCTAGAACCAAGCCCATTGCTCCTCTCATGGCCTCCCAAGGCTTGGGAGCACCACACATGCACCAATATCCTTTAAGTAGGCTCACTGAGTTCAAGCTAAGCAAAGTGAAGTGAACTCTCTTCTTCCAGACATCCTATTGAGTCTAAGTCCCTTTGACACCCAAATGGAATAGAGATCACTTCTCTCTCTCTCTCCCCTTCCTTATGGCATACCGACTCATGATCTTCTTTAATCTGGCCTTTTTGCTTTATCTCTCTCTACCTTCTCCCAATTAGAACCTCCTCTATTTTACTTAGGTAGTCTGACTTAGGCATTGAAGGGTTCCTCATTAGAAAACCCTAGCAAGTGGACTTCCTGTATTTGTGATGTTTAAGGCTGATCCGAATGTTGGAGTCAAAATCTAGCCATCGACAACTACTAGGACATCTTCGGCTAGTTGCCTGGATCCTTTGATCGCCACATCTAGCTCTCTAACTCATTTTTCAGCTTGTCAGTCTGAGCTACACTAACCATAGTGGCAATAGGTTTGATTACTAATAGATTTTGGTTAATGCCTTATATTGGACCCAAAACTTTAATAAGTCTCACTTCAGAGAGAGATATAATATAGAAACCTAACATAATAAATTTTATTATATTTTACTATCTACAAAACTATATTTATACCTAGTGTTTTAGTGAAGATTTGATAAATAAGTGGAACCTTAACTGGAGGAAGCAATATAATTTTATTTCAAACTATTAAGGATAAATTATAGGAACACTCCCTCAATTTTAATGCAATTTTACTTACAATCCCTTAATTTTAAAAGGTGTTAAACTAGCCTTTTATGTTTTTGAGATATTTTAAAATGGTCGTATAGTTTACTTACAAATAAACGATATTAGCTTACCATTTCAATGAACAAAAATGTCTCTCACTTATATGGGAGAGACCGTTGGTAAGGAAGAGGTGGAGGTGGAGAGAGCCACCATGGAGGAAGAGGATGGGATTGTAGAGATCAAGATTGAGAGGGAGGATGGCATCAAAGACCTCATGAGTGGGATTAGAAGAAAAGAATAAGAGAATGAGAAGAAAGAGGAGGGAGAAGGAGAGGTAATTGATAAAGAAGGGGCACAGGTGGAAGGAGTTGCCATGGAAGAAGAGAGCTTATGGATGGGCTTAAAGGAGGAGGAGGGGGTGAGATGGAGGAGAGAGAGAAGGATGGGTTGCTGGCTAGAAGGGATGAAGGTGGAGGGAGCCATCGTGGAGGAGGAGGGCTTATGGATGGACTTGGAAGAGGAGAAGGGTGAGGAAGAAGGGGACGAGAGGAAGGGGCCACCGACAAGATATGGATGGAGGTGGAGTTAACCATCGTAAACGGAGAGGGCTCACGAATGGCCTTAAAGAAAGTGGATGCCAAAAAGGAGAAAAGAATAAGAAGAAAGGGGAGGAGGAAGGATAGGTTGCCGATGAAAAAGAACAGAGATGGAGGAGGCCGCCAAAGAGGGAGAGGGCTCATGGATGGCTTAGAGGAGGAGGATATGAAGGAGAAATAGATGAGGAGGATGGGGAAGAGGGGGAAGGAGTTATTAGTAAAAAATAGTTAGAGGTAGAGAGAGCCACCATAAAGAGAAAGGGCTCATGGGCGAGCTTGGAGGAGGACAAGAAGTGGGTAAGCAGAAAGGAGAGAAGGGGAAAGGAGGAGAGGAAAAGATGCGGGCAATAGAGGAGGGGATCAATTAGAAAGAAGAGAGAAGGGAGGAGATGGGGATAAGGATATTTAGATAATTTTATAATATTATAGTATCATGTGATGATTATGTGACATCATAATGTTAATGGAGATAAATGATAGGATCATTTTGGAATATCTTGAATATTTAAAGGACTAGTTTGATACTTTTTAAAGTCGAAAAGATATGAGTGAAATTAGACTAAAGTTGAGCATGTATTCTTATAATTTATCCAACTATTAAATATATTTTTTAAATTTTATCCAATATTAAAAATTTAATAGCTACTGACTTACCATTGATCTTTATTTTGAATATTCAAAGCTTTGTCAAGGATATTGCTATTTAGAAGTCTCTATTATGGTTTTAATCTTATTTTAATATATTAAGACAAACTTAAATCAAGATAACACATAATGATCTATATATTTATTGATATAGATAATAATATAATATGAATAATTAATAGTTACAAATTTCATGCATTATAGATGATTGAGTCACGTGTTTTAGTAGTTCACACCTTTCACATCTTGTTGTTAATCATTTCTTCACTCACCCATATAGCTAAGTGACACAGGTCATAAAGAATATTTTACATTTCTATATTTATTTAAATACAAAAGCATTTGACTATTTTATATACATAATTATGATTGTTATGTTTAATGATGATGGTGATGAATTTGATTTTTCTATTTATCATATCACACTTGAAATATTGGAGGAAACTGACTTTAGGTATGTTTGTCATTCATTTTATGGTAAGAACTTTAATGCAATAAAACTTTATTTTATGTCAAAGACTTTATGATACAATTTTGGGTTCTGCTAAAGGATTATCTTTTAGGGTTTAGTAGCTATAAATTACTAATTACCTTTTGGACTTGTTTGGTTCACAGGAAGTAGAGAGGGAAGTGACAAGTTTGAGGAAGTGGAGGAGAGTCCTCTATTTGGTTAGAGTTTAAAGAGGAGAAATAATATAAAGAAGATACTTTCTACATTTCATATAGAAAACTCATAGAGGATGTGGGTTTTGGGACTTTTCATAGAATAAAAATTCATTTTTCTTTTTTCTTTCCAAAAATATCTTTCTAATATTATCCTTATAAATATTCATATAATATTATATTAATACTATTATAATATATATTAATATAATATTATATTATATTAATATAAATATTATAATATTTATAATATATTAATATTATTTAAATATTTATATTAATATAATATTTATTAATATAATATAATATTAATCTATTAATATTTATATTAATATTATATTAATATCTATATTAATAAATTTATTATATTAAAATAATATTATTTTAATATTTATACAAATATAATATTTTTATTAATACTAATATAATCTAATATATATATTAAAATGGAGACATCTATATTGACAGTGCCTTCGTTTATCACATACATAAAAAAAGAAATATCACTCGGGACTCAAATACAACTCACTTGAGCTCTCAGCCTCTAATGATGTTTTCACCTTCAAGCATGCTGTCAAGCATGACGGCCGACCCCTCAACTCCCTGGCCCCCTAGTACTATCACTACCCCAACTGGTGGACCATGGGCTTCAAGCAGCGCACCCTACTTATGATTACTGCCCTCTATGGTAGCCTTGTCGTGCTTGCCTACATCCTCTAAGCTCACCCTATCGAGGCCTCCCGCCACTCCTCCAATGGCACCACCCCACCTCCACTACGCTGCCTCTGGCAACTCCCCTTTCTCCACCACCACCCCTATCTGCATCAAAATCATCAAGATGCCAATAGATGCCACCGTCGATGTCGATACCACCAACACTACCGAGAGCCACCCCAACGACGTCATTGCCCGCCACTTCTCTGCCTAGATCACCTGATCCTTGAAGTCATCCTCAAAGCCTCTTGCCCTAGGGTTTCATCTCCCGAAGGAGCAAAAGAAGAGGAGATGAAGTCCAGCAAAAAGAAATACCCTGTAAACATACCCTATAAACATCACCCCTCAATATCAATAATGGGATCTACAACATGGATGAGTTCTAGATGTATACCTTCAAGATCAAACCTTGCTTCGGGGCTTACTTCCATGACTAGATGGAGTTCCCCTTCATCCACCTGAGGGAGAATGCTAGGCATGCGACCTCCAAAAATGTTGAAGATCTGGTACCATTTGTTGCGGCAAAAAGAAAGAAGAAACAAAAAGACAATCAAATACATGGATTAGACCAAAGTCTACCTTCACGGGGCATGCAAAGGCTTCACTATGAAAGAAAACAATTACAAGACAAGACTATACACTCAACTCATAAACCATTCTCTTTCAACAAGAAGCTCTCATCTCTCACTTCTTACAAAAGCTTCCCTAAAAAAATTCTAAGGAGACTCAGGCCTGCCGAATTAGGGTCCCCTAAAACCCCTGAATGCCTCCTAATGCTCTAACCACTGCCTCTCTACCTTTGGCTGCTGCTACACCCATCTCAAGCACATGCACTATTTTTATAGGCCCAAAATCAACTCTAGATTGGAATCAGGCTTTCAACAGGACTCAACTAGCTTTCTGATCATTGGATCAAGACCGCAAGTGCCACTGGCCACTTGATCATGCAAAACACCACCTGATTGCACCCTCTTGCTGTTCGATTGTGCAAGATCACCATCAGCATGCATCATAGCCATCCGATCACATAGAGAAAACTGTAAGCCATGGTCTTTTGGCTTGTGGACCATGTCAGTCCATGGTGCTTGCATGGACCATGAAATCCCATGCAGTCCATTGTGGACCACATCCATTTCCATGCGAAGGGCAACACCGCGTAGGTGCTGCATGGGTGGTGCACGTCTTGGGCCGTGCACCTGTGCACCCATGCTGGGCTATGCCTGTGCGTGCCTGGGCCACGCACTGCAGGCCTAGGCCACACATCCTGTGGGCTTGGGGGCCCATTGCACTGTGTGCTGCTGGCCCCATCATGCCATTTTTGGGCTTCTCCGTGCAGTGGTTTCTCTTACAGGCTTCTCCATCTTAGGTTTTCCTTCAGTCGATCGAATTCAAGGCATCAAAATCCTAGCAATCTCTACCTTAACTTGACATTCAGCATCCATCTAACTCTGAGAGCTTTTGAATGATCTCACCCCCATGCCCTAGGGCAAACACCTGCTACTTATGGATGGGCAAATATGGAGATCGAGCCAGGCCACTCGATCTCATCTCTATCATATGTTATGATCTACCTAACCTGAGACCTGCTCGGGGTAGCCTCCTGTGGCAATAGGAACTTCATCCTACGATATCGCCTATCATCCTTCCAAGTCTCTCATCTTATGCCCAATCCACCTGCTCCTGGAGCTCTACCTCGCACTGGGCTCCCACTACCTCCTGAAGCTCCACCTCACGTTGAGCTTCCTGCCAAAAGATAATGTCCTCCATATTTTTTTTCTTCATCACAATCCTACTACTGCACATGACCTTCAAGATTCTATCATCGGCTCTCCACTTGTAGTCACTTGAATCCAATCTACTCAGTGAAATTAGATTACTCCTAAAGCTGAGTATGTATCGAACCTCACAAAACTTCTTCACTATTCCATCATGTATCTATAAGTTGACTATTCCACTACCCTTGATCTCACAGCTCGATCTATCTGGTAGATGAATAGTATCCTCACTACTCTTAAGAGCATCGAACAGCTTTTTTCTACAATAAACATGATGCGAACATATAGAATCTAATAATAGTTGAAAAATATGAGCGATTTCATGCATGTATTTTAAAACTTTTTTGAATAAATTATAATGGAAAGTAAATAGATTAATCATATTAATCTAATATATATATAATCTAATCATCAAATCAACCTACTCTAAAATCTATGACATGATATATTGCATATAAAATCTAAAAAATCCAGATGATAAAATCTGCATGCATAAATGTAAGCAGTAGATCATATCTACACCTATCTGCGTTCAGAACTTGATATCTGAGAGTGGATCGATGATCACTACTACTGAGAGATATGGTAGAGATGATCTTTACTGGTTGCTCATAGCTGCACATGCATCCAGCCTCTACGGAAGTCCAGTCGAAGTCCTGATCTGATCAATCTTATCGAGAATGCTAGTTCATGCGAAAATCTTCTTTTTGACTTATCTGAATCTTTTCTTCAAATTTTTAAAATCTTTTTAAAGATTGAAGATAGACTTTTGGAGAAGATGAAAAGATAGAAGAAAGATAGAGAAAAAAATAATTTTTCTCTTATTTTTTCTCTTTTCCCAAATCTTTGGTCCAAACTCTAGAATTCAGATTTTGCGCTAACCCAAGAGAAGAGGACTCTCCTCTTCTTTCACGGTATGAAACCATGCCCAAGACCCCTATCAACATGAAGGCCTCTCTGTCAGGTCTCTTACATGCATAAAAATGAAAAATAAAACCCTTTTTATTGGCGTGTAAGGAATAAGGGTGAAGAGTCCTAGAGATCATGGACTCTGTTGGTGCAAAAATCCGCCCACGTCGGAAAAGCTGGAGTCGAGGGAGTCACGATCGCCACCGGGACCTGCAAAAGAAGTCTAAACCAGAGGTGGGGTTGCTCCGGCAAGATCCTCCGACACTCAAGTCAGTTCTCTGCCTCAACAAGAATGGAGTGCTCGAACGAAAATTTTAGCAGAGTTTCTAGGTAAGAGATGAGAGCTTAGAGAATAACGTATCTGGGGTCCTCCTTTTATAGGCGAAGGGGGCAACAAACTGATAGTGATGTCTGTAACCATCTGGCAGTGGGCTGCCCAGGGTCAGGAGGAGTTTGTTGTGAAGAGTAGTAGAGTGAAATCGTGGCTATCACCGGGATATACCATGTGGAGTCTGTTGCGGGGAGTGAAACGAATCATGGCCATTATTGTGGTCTACCAGGGAGTGATGGAGCCGCACAGAATCCGTCGCAGGAAGTGGAGTAGAGTCGTGGCCGTTACTGCAGCCTGCCAGGGAGTGATGGAGCCACACAGAATCTGTCGTAGGAAGTGGAGCAGAGTCGTGACCGTTGCTGCGGCCTGCCAGAGGGTGATGGAACCGTGCGGAATCCATCGCAGGAAGTGGAGCAGAGTCGTGGCCGATGCTGCGGCCTGCCAGAGGGTCCAGGTCTGTTGGTCGAAGTTTGGTTGGAGTTCGATCTCCGTAGAAGCCCGAACGGAGATCATTTGTCGAGGAGTCTCGACCAAGGTTGTTCGTGGTAGGAACTTGAAGTAGATCGTTTGCAGTGGTAACTCAGAGTGGGTCGCTTGCGATAGGAGCTCGAAGTCTGGCTCCCGTAGGAGTCCGGACGGAGTCTTCCTGCAGTCGAAGTCGGGAATGAAGTCCGGCTCCCGTAGGATGTCGGACGAGGTCTACCTGCAATTGGAGTTGGGGGCGAAGTCCGGCTCCCGTAGGAGTCCGGACGAAGTCTGCCTACAGTCGAAATCGAGGATGAGGTCCGGCTCCCGTAGGAGTCCGAGCGAAGCCTTCCTGCAGCCAGAGTCGGGGATGAGGTCCGGCTCCCATAGGAGTCCGAGTGAAGTCTTCCTGCAGTCGGAGTTGGGGATGAGGTCCGGCTCCCGTAGGAGTCCGGAAGAAGTCTTCCTGCAACCGGAGTTGGGGACGAGGTCTGGCTCCCGAGTCCGGGCGAAGTCTACCTACAAGTAAAGTTGGGGGTGAAGTCCGGCTCCCGTAGGAGTCCGAACGAAGTCTGCCTGCAGCCGGAGTCGGGGATGAGATCTGGCTCCAATAGGAGTCCGGGCGAAGTCTATCTGCAAGTGACGTCGTGGGCGGAGTCCGGCTCCCGTGGGAGTCCGGACGAAGTCTGCCTGCAGCCGGAGTCGAGGATGAGGTCCGGCTCCCATAAGAGTCCAGGCGAAGTCTTCCTGCAACTGGAGTTGGGGACGAGGTCTGGCTCCCATAGGAGTCCGGGCGAAGTCTACCTGCAAGTAAAGTTGGGGGCGAAGTCCGGCTCCCGTAGGAGTCCAGACGAAGTCTGCCTGCAGCCGAAGTCGGGGATGAAGTCCGACTCCCGTAGGAGTCCGAGCGAAGTCTAGAAGGTGGTTGATCAATGTGAAAACTTGAGTGGAGTCCGTCCATCGTGAAGAATCCGATCGACAGTGGTGGGGGTTTATCCATCGGCAAAACTTGGGAGTGTTGCGGAGGTTCGACCGCCAGAGGGGTTCGGAGAGATGTCGTCGAAGGTCGGAAGTCAGTAGAATCCCTGAAGGGTCATTCCCGTCATGAACTTCGGCTAGGGGGTACTTTATACCCAACACCAGTCCCCCTACTTTCGAGTTCGAATTTCGAACGAAGGAAGTACAGAGAAATTTTTTCAGCCGAAGTTGTCTCCTTGAATCCCGTGCACGATTGCCCTCGGATATTCTGGCATTAAATACGCGCGTGCTGGAGTCTTTTCAAATTGGGGCGATCCGAAGGGACCTTTCGAAATTCCCGCTGGTATGTTGGCCCAGGCACGATGCAGTAATGGCCCTGTCAGCTGTCAGCCACTTTTAGCCGCCTGCGGTGGCGAGTGGGACACGTGGCGAGTGTGGGTCGGCCTGGGAAGATCCGCGATCATTATAGCACCGGATCCCAGGGTCTATTTAAACCCGCCTTTCCGCCTTCAGGAGTCCCATTCTGCCTGAGAGTTTCGTGGGTGTCTGCCTCCTCTCCGAGAGCTCTGACCCCCTTTGGCATCCACCTTGGCCCCAAGCGTTCTTCGAGTCATCCCTGTCCTCGCCCCTTTGCATCCTTCGGAGCGATCTAGGTTAGTCCCGAAACTTTCGTTTCTCTTCTTGCCATTTAGGTGCCCTTTCTTCCCCATTTTTCTTCTGGTTTGGTCCCCCGCAAACTTTTCATTTCTTGTCCCGCCTGATTCCTCTGGGATTTTTAGGGCCTTTATTCGAAATGTCTTCCGACACCTCCGCCTCTAGTGGTTCCAGGAGTTCATCCGCCTCAGCACCCCAGAACCCCCATATTATAGACGAACCCACATCTAGGGCTGGGCCTTGCCCAATTTTTGCGTCGAGTGCCATTCCTTGTTCTCTGACTCCGGATGAACTTCTACTAATAAGGGTTCAGTATGGAGTTCCTCTGGAGTATGACCTGGAGCTTCCTGGTCTCTCCGACCAGGCTAGCACCCCTCCTCCTGACCGTTTCTGCCTGTATCAGGAGGCCTTCCATACCGGACTCTGACTTCCGCTCCCGCCTTTCGTTGTCGCCCTCTTCCGTTTCTTAGATATTTCTTTAGCTTCAGTAGCGCCGAATTCCTTTAGGTTTTTGATAGGGTTCCTCTCCCTTTGCCATGTAGTCGAAGTTCAGCCATCTCTTTCCTTGTTTAGGCACTTTTACACCTTCAAGCGTCACCCCTCGACAAAGGACTGGTGGTACTTCTCCCCCCAGTTTGGCAAGAAGGGGTTGCTGAAAGGTGCTCCCTCTTCAATCCATAACTGGAAGGGGAAGTACCTCTTCGTCCATTACCCAACCTTGAGACTGGGATTGCCCCCTTGGGGCTCCCTAAGGGATTCTGTCCGTCGGACTCCTAGCCTGGGGGAGGACGACCTTCAAGCCGCCCAGAGGCTTCTTGGTTATTCGGCTGCTTCCCTTCCCAACCTTCTGAAGGAGCAGTTTTTGTTCAACATCGGCCTGAGTCCCCTGGATCCTGCGAGTATCTCATCTTTCCTTTTCCTCTTTTTTTTTTTTTTTTGCGCACCACTTCTTCCTTTTTTACCCCGTCACTATTTTTTCTTCTTTTTTCCCTCTTTTTTTTTTTTTTAGGGATGGACGCCGAAGCAGCAGGATGCTCACCAGGGGTCTCAAGGCTCACAAAAGAAAAGGAGCCGCGGCCTCCGGATCGATGAAGAAGGCCAGAACGGAGGAGACGAGCTCGGCCATGCCTGCCCAGGCAGCCTTCGCAGTCGAAATTTCTTCGGACGTCGAACCTCTGGCTCCCCGGGCTTCTTCTAAGAGTCCCCCCACTGAGGTTCCTGTTCCAAGGGTCCATTCCGCGGAGGCGCCCGGGGTCGAGAGGGGGAGGAGAAGAAAGTCCACGGCCCGCAGGGCGAGTGGCCGTCGGGCCGCCATCGAAGAGTCCCACAGTTTCAAAGAAGAGGCGGGGGAGAATCCCTTCAATGACAGGGACTTAATAAAGCGACTGATTGACGGCTGCATCCTGTCCGAGGTCGTCGAGAGGATTGATCGTGCCGATCCCGAACAGCGGGTTTGGGACTCCCTAGGGTCCTTTCTCGAGATAAACAGATTCACCTCCCTCCTTTCTTTCGCACCTTTGCTTAATTAATTCTCCAACTCTTATTTTGACCTCCTGGCCGCCCTTGCAGATTGGGCACCAGCTCCTCGCCAACATCGAGGCGATGAACCGGGCGAGAAGGGGTGCCATCCAGGTGGAGGAGCATCGTCGGACCGAAGTCGCCCGCCTTCAAGAAAAGGTTGCTGAGGTAGCCAACCTCCAAGAGGCCCTGGAGAAAGAAAAGCAGGCCCTGGAGCAAGAGAAGCAGACCTTGGAGGAGACGGCGAGGAAGGCGGAGGCCGAGGTCGCCAATTTGGTGGAGCAGATCCCGATCCTGGTCTCGGAGGTCAGGGTTCTAGCGATGGAGGAGTTCAAGGCCTCTGCGGAGATGAGGGACCTGAACATCAAGTTTGGCCAAGAGGCCTTCATTAAAGGATTCGAGCTCTGCCAGGAGAAGGTAGTCCAGAAATTTTTCGAGCTCGACCTCAGCTTCCTGGGCGAGGCGTCTGAAGATGAAGCTGGTCCCTCTCCCACTGCTACTGCCACCGCCGCCCCCCTTCCGAGAACACCAAGCTCTCCAACCCCTACCCCAGAGGTCTGAGACCTCTGACCTTGTATTTTTCCTTTATTGTAATTTTTTTTCCTCTTGTCTTTAAGAAACATCCAATCAATAAAATCGGATTTCTCTTTTTGGAGGGCTTATCCACTCTGCTCCCCCTCTTTTTTTTTCTTTTTTTTTTTTGCAATGGGATGCGCCTTGACGCTTTTGCCTCCCGATGGCAGTGTCCTACCGAAGTGCTTCCCCTGCCACAGGGAATTTTGCTGAAGTCCACGATCCAACGTCTGAAGAGGAAAGTTCATCATTTGACAAAAAGGTCGAAGAAGATGGATGGCGAACTTCGCAGGTTGAGGGAGAGCCACTCTGAAGCCACCGCGGAGGCCACCCACTTTCGAAACCTCCACGTGAAGGGGATCATGGAGTACAGTCGGAGAAAAGCAGACTTCGAGAAGGAGCTCAAGGAACATAAAAAATGCGCCAGCGATCGATCCTGGGCTCAAGCTGCCAAGATTAGTTCTCTTAGAGTGGAGCTATCGGCTACATGGGAGAGGATTAGCCAGCTGAAAGGAAGCTCATCCCGGCTTCCTACTCGGGCCGACAGCGATCGAGAATGGTCGAAGAAGGTCTCTGACCTTCAGCAGCAGCTCCAAGATGCCGAGGTGAGCTATGATGCGTATCGGACTGACTGGTGTAAGTAGGTGGACGAATATAGGAGGAAGCTCAGGATGTCGGCCGACGAGGTCGCCCGCCTTCAAAGGCAGCTGGCTGAGGAAGCTCAGCTTGCTCCTGTGCGGGATCCTGATGAACTCCAATCCCTGAGAAGAACCGTTGAAGAGATATCCATCACCCTTGGGGAGGGGAGGGTCGAATTGTAGCAGTTGAGGATCCAGCTGGTATGCGAGCAGCAGGCGGTTAAGGATGCGGAGGCAGAATCCGAGGTCCTGAGAAAAAGGTGTCGAGAGGCGGAGAACAAAAGCCAGCGATTTCATCGAAGATACATGGAGATACTAATGAGAGAGAAGGAAATGGAAGCAGAAGTCGAAAGTTTAAGGCGCTCCCTGGCGAGGGTCAAAGCCGAAAGTTTGAGGTCGGAGGAAGCCGGGGCCCCTTAGGGCTCTTTTTGCCCTTTGTTCCTCTAAGTGTCTTCTTTTGTCGCTTGTCTGTTTGTCATCGCCGTTATCGCTGTCGTTGTTGTTTTTGTTGTTTTTTCTTCTTCGGGCTTCCAGGCTCTGTAACGCATGTTTTGCTAATGAAATGAAAAGGTCTTTGCTATCTTACCCATATGTCATGTTGAGCTGTCGTGTGCCGGACTCCTTTCATTTTTGTCCCATATGATGTCGATGTTGTTCGAGGATTCCTCGTTCATCTGTGTGTTAGGTTATCATTGCCGAGTTTCTGGTTCGACGTCGATGTCGCTTGGAGGTTCCTGGTTATCACCGTGTCGGTTTGCCTTTCGTTTGTGACCGTAGATCTTACTTTCTCTTCCTCCCTCTTCATAGAGACGAGGTCCTTTGTGCTTTTAATGTAGTTCGGGCTCCGTTCTTCGTTGGGGTAGGGGTCGCGGTGGCGTAGAGGGGTCGTCGCGAAAGTTTTTTTTTTCTTGTCGGGTCTCGAACGGCCGAACCTTAGGCATCGCGACGAGGTTCTTCCCCTATTTCTGATGTGGTCGGTTTCAGCTCAGGTTAGGATGAGGTCCTCCTCTTGTCGCCAACAGGGCTATGGGGGTGCGTATGGGCGCTGTGGGGCCTCTCCCTCCACCCGATCTGAGTGTAATCGGGCCTTCGACTTTGCTCATGTTAGGGCGAGGTTCTCCTCATGTCCCTAACATGGCTGTGGGAGAACATGTGGGCGTTGCAGGGCCTCTCCCCCCATCCGATCTAAGGAGAACCGGACCTTCAGCTTTGCTCATGTTAGGGCGAGGTTCTCCTCCTGTCCCTAACATGGCTGTGGGGGCGCATGTGGGCGCTGTTTGGCCTCTCCCCCCATCCGATCTAAAAGGAACCAGGCCTTCGACTTTGCTCATGTTAGGGCGAGGTTCTCTTCCTGTCCCTAACATGACTGTGGGGGCACATGTGGGCGCTATTTGGCCTCTCCCCCCATCCGATCTAAGAGGAACCGGGCCTTCGATTTTGCTCATGTTAAGGCGAGGTTTTCCTCCTGTCCCTAACATGGTTGCGGGGGCACATGTGGGCGCTGCAGGGCCTCCCCCCATCCAGTCTAAGGAGAACTGGGCTTTCGACTTTGCCCACATTAGGGTTTGTTTTTGTTACCCAAAGGGGTCGTCCCCTGTCGTTATAAGTCCGTGCCAAAAAGAAAAAGATGTGTAGATCTGAAAGGAATCTTGATTTAAAATAGAGTCATTCGTTATACATTTACAAGTTTTCAAATCCTAGCACTGTGGAAGGTCTGCTCCCTGTCGAGGTCCTCTAGAGATGGAGTTGATGATCCCGATTGGAGGCCAATCTCTGGGCTGCTCTTCCCTCCTTGGCGGCTCAGGCTGCGGCAGGGTCCTTGGCCGATCTTCTCTACTCTCAGGCCGGTGTCGAATGAATCTGTCGAGCCGACCTCATCGGATGAGCTCCTCGATCTCGTCTCAGAGCTGAATGCATTCCTTCGTGTCGTGGCCGTGGTCACGATGGTAGAGGCAGAACTTATTGGGATTGCGCTTCTTGGGGTGCGTGCGCATCCTCTCTGGCCTTGAGAGCTGCTCTCTGACCTCCATCAGCACCTGAGTTTTCGATGCATTGAGGGGGGCATAGCTGCGAAATCTTCCCGGGGGAGAGCCCCACCGAGCTCGGCGCTCCGGGCTTCACTGCCTGCATGCCCGGGGAGGAGTCTGGGCACGCTTGTGCCCGGGAGGAGTTCGAGAACGTGGTCGAGCTTCTCTCGGCCCTTTTTCGACTGCGGACTTACTCGAGTCTCCCGCCTGACGCTCTCTCGCGGTCTCCTCATCCTTCATTTTGAAGGCTTCTTCCGCCCGGATGTACCCTTCAGCCCGAGCCAATAGGTCAGCAAAATTCCTAGGATAGTTCTTTTCCAGGGAGAATAAAAGGTCGTTCTTCTGAAGGCCGCCTTTCATGGTGGCCATTGCTACCGATTGGTCCAAGTTCCGGACCTCCAGCACGGCGACATTGAAATGGTTGATGTAGGCCCGAATGGACTCCCCCTCCCTCTGCTTGATGTTAATGAGGGACTCCAAACCCTTCCAGGGGCACCGACTGCTGACAAAATAAGCCACAAATTGGTGGCTCATCTGATCAAAGGAAAAGATGGTATCCGGCTTCAGCATCGAGTACCAGTTTCTCGCCGCTCCCTTCAAGGTGGAAGGGAAGGCTCGGCATAGAATGGCGTCGGGCGCGCCATGAAGCAGCATCATTGTCCGAAAGGCCTCCAGGTGGTCAACCGGGTCCGAAGTCCCATCGTAGCTTTCGAATTGAGGGAGTTTGAAGTTCGGCGGGATCGGTTCCTGCATGATCATTTGAGAAAAGGGGGGGTCAGTACAAATATCCTCACCATAAGCGTGGGGAGCATGGCGGAGCTCTTCGATCCGCCTGTTCATCTCCTGGAGCCTCCGATCTAAGAAATCCTCGCGACTGCGGGTCTCGAGGGTCTTCTGACAGAATGGAGGTAGAGATCTTTCAGGGGTGGAATCGTGGTCTGATTGAGGGCTCTCCACCCTTGGATTCATCTTTCCGAAAAAGATGGGGCGGCTGGCCCAAGTGGCCCATCCCACCACCAGATTTTGGGGTTTCGGTGATGCTCTTTACAGTCGCACTGATGCCTGCGGCTGCTGCTACTGTTGCATGGCCTGCACAGCTTCAGTGAGGCCTCTGACCTACTGCACCAGTAGGTCAAATTGCTCCGCGCCAACCGCCATTGCCGGAGGAGAAGGAGGAGGCTGGGAAACTGGAGATGAGGTCGGAGCCTGAGATCTGATCGCGGAGGCCGTGGATCGTCGCATGGATGCTTTGCGGGGAGGCATCGGGCAAAGACCTAGTGGGGGAAGGAGGAGTGGATGTCGGAAAAGATGACCGGAGGTGGTCCCGTTGAGTGCTCCTTTAAGAACAAGGGTACTGCGAAGATACAGGCCCTTCCTCTAGCGCCAATCCTGTTGGTGCAAAAATCCGCCCGCGTCGGAAAAGCTGGAGTCGAGGGAGTCGCGGTCGCCGTCGGGACCTGCAAAAGAAGTCTAAATCGGAGGTGGGGTTGCTCCAGCAAGATCCTCCGATGCTCAAGTCAGTTCTCTGCCTCAACAAGAATGGAGTGCTCGAATGAAAATTTTAGCAGAGTTTCTAGGTAAGAGATGAGAGCTTAGAGAATAACATATCTGGGGTCCCCCTTTTATAGGCGGAGGGGGCAACAGACTGATAGTGATGTCTGTAACTGTCTGGCAGTGGGCTGTCCAGGGTCAGGAGGAGTTTGTTGCGAAGAGTAGTGGAGTGGAATCATGGCTATCACCGGGACATACCACGTGGAGTCTGTTGCGGGGAGTGGAGCGGATCGTGGCCATTATTGTGGTCTGCCAAGGAGTGATGGAGCCGCACAGAATCCATCGCAGGAAGTGGAGCAGAGTCGTGGCCGTTACTGCGGCCTGCCAGGGAGTGATGGAGCCGCGTGGAATCCGTCACAGGAAGTGGAGCAGAGTCGTGGCCGTTGCTGCGGCCTGCCAGAGGGTTATGGAGCCGCGCAGAATCCGTCGCAGGAAGTGGAGCAGAGTCGTGGCCGTTGCTGCGGCCTCCCAGAGGGTCCAGGCTTGTCGATCGAAGTTCAGTTGGAGTCCGATCTCTGTAGAAGCCTGGACGGGGATCATTTGTCGAGGAGTCTCGGCCAAGGCTGTTCGTGGTAGGAACTTGAAGTAGATCGTTTGCAGCGGTAACTCGGAGTGGGTCACTTGCGACAGGAGCTTGAAGTCCGGCTCCCGTAGGAGTTCAGACGGAGTCTTCCTGCAGTCGAAGTCGGGAATGAAGTCCGACTCCCGTAGGAGGCCGGATGAGGTCTACCTGTAATTGGAGTTGGGGGCGAAGTCTATCTCCCGTAGGAGTCCAGGCGAAGTCTGCCTGCAGCCGAAATCGGGGATGAGGTCCGGCTCCCGTAGGAGTGCGGGCGAAGCCTTCCTGCTGCCGGAGTCGGGGATGAGGTCCGGCTCCCGTAGGAGTCCGGGCGAAGTCTTCCTACAGCCGGAGTTGGGGATGAGGTCTGGCTCCCGTAGGAGTCCGGAAGAAGTCTTCCTACAGTCGGAGTTGGGGACGAGGTCTTCCCGTCATGAACTTCGACTGGGGGGTACTTTATACCCAACAGACTCTATCAAGATGTTTCGCACCATCTCATAATTTTCATGCCAAACAAAATATGGGATGCCTCTTTTCTTATTTTTTCATGGTAAAATAGGTTTCCCATCTAATTTTCATGCCACATAAATCTCCTTTTGTCGCACAAAAAAATGGAATATAAAGAATGTGGGCGATAAGGTTGTAGATAATGTCAAACATTATCTTTTATGGTATTCAATTTTAAATCACATTTGAACATACCATTTAAAATCAGATCTTATCCAAATTTGGATGTGAGAAAAAAAAGGTGAGAGAGATCTTTTGCATGAAGAAATCTCATGCAAAAAACATCTTGACGTAAAGAAATATGGGCATTGAAAATTGATGGCGCAAAGGAGAAGAGTCCAATGCAATATGGACTCTTAATTTCTTTATTTGAATCCAAATCAAATCACATTTGATTTAGCTCAAATAAAATAGATGAAATCCAATCTAATTAGGTTTATAATTTTATAATCAAATTTTAATCAAATTAGAAATTGATTGAACCAAAGTCTTGATCAAATGAGGGATAATTCTTCCTTAGTGATTAGGTCATCTCATAACCTAATCGGGTCAAACCTACTTGAATCTAATTCAATTAGATTTTATCTAATTCTCTTTGCTCAATCAAATTAAGCTAATCAATAATTTAATTATTAATTAATCTTTTATTAATTTACTAATACTTTATGAATAAATTTATTATAACTTTTGCATCAGGTTAACCATCAATCGAATTGACGATTAAACCCTTGAACGATTCTCAATCATTAATCAACCAGATGATCAGTCAAAAATTTTTTTTGAGTGTGACTCTGTAGGTTCGAACCTAAATTGATAGTATAAGAATAAATTTCTAAATCAATCAATGTAACCATTTAGTAATGGGATCCGGATAGATTGAATGATGGCAAAGCAATATTCAAGAATCTACTGGCGTCTGGTTACCATATAATTTATTCCTTTGACCCTAATACTCAAGAAGACCTAAGGTTTAACTGTCAAACCCAGATAAATCATCCACATTATATTTTGATCTTTCAAATTCATCACATAGATTATCCGAGTCTATATTTTGCTAAATTGAAATACATTGATATATTAACTCCTACTAATTCAGAGGGGTCAATCCTATCTTGACTCATGTATCGACTTAATAAGTACTTGATTGCACCCACAAATCTTTTATCACTGAATTTAAAATATAATTAGTCTGGCATCAAAGTACAGTGAGTTGCTTACAAGTCACCGTAGTGATCTCAGGTCGGAGGGACACTTTACCTATACCATTCGCGAGCTACTCTTGATAGCAGAGTATTCTACAATTGGTTACGTGTAATGAGATGTACTCCTACATCTCACTTGCATGTCATGCCAGTGTCTCCACACTATTTGATTACGAGGACAACCAACACATATGGCACACAATGACCTACACTTGATATCGCTATCATCCTAATAATAGCGTATCATTTAGTCGTGAATCAGTTTAAGGACTATGCGATAAATTCTCTTTTATCGATTTAAGTAGTCCTAAGGATTTCATCACAACATAAGAGTTTGTGAGAAGATGTAATCTTGTGATGAATAAAACTAAATAACTTTTATTATTTATCAATTCATATATATTTATAATTAGCACAATCGTCAAATGATTGACTTTAGGACACAATTCTCAATAACTCCTACTTGGAATAAAGCCAATCAGTATAGTATCATTTATCAATTTTTGATTTATTATCTCAGAACTCCTAGATACCAAGGCTTTAGTAAATGGATTATTCAGGTTCTCTTTTCTATCAATCTTCTAAAGATTGACATTATCTTAACAGATTTTTCGAATAAAGTGGTAGTGATGCAAAATGCATGGTAAGTTAATGAAACTTCGGCTCCAACGCATGAGCTATGGCTCCGATGCTGTACAATACAGCAGGACCATCATTGGAGGGTGCCACTCCTAGCTTGCCAATGAACCTATACAATCACATAGCTTCCTTGCAAGCATCGGATGCTACAATGTATTCAGCCTCACAACTTAAATTTGCTATATTGTTCTACTTGAAACTTTTTCAGTAGATTGCTCTATTATTTAAGATAAGGATGTATTCCGATATGTTCTTGCTATTGTTATGTTCAACTAAAAAGCTAGAGTCAAATTCTATAAGTTTTAAGTCAGATTCTCCATAACCGAATCATCAGTCCTTAGTATTTCTCAAATACTTAAGGATGACCTTCCAATGATTCTCACTCGGATCTTGCAAGTATCTACTCACTACCCCTAGTGAGTATACCACATTCGATCCCATACATGATGTACAGGATAGAATAAATTTTACTCATAAACACTCTATGTACATTGGACTAGGATAACTCAAGCAGCCTCTTAGATCTATCTCTATAAATCTTCATCCTTAGGATGAGGGATAGTTTTCTCAAGTCTTTTGTGGAGAACAATAATAATAGCAAAATCTTTATTCTCTGTAATATAAGAAATATCATTCTTGATTAAAAAAATTTTATTCATATACTGTTGCCCAGAAATGGAGCCTAAGAGAGGGGGTGAATTGGGTTTTTTTAAAATTTTAAAAGATTAGTGCACTAAAACAATGTGCTAAAGAGATTGAGTGAAGTGGGTTGATATTCAATAAAAATAAATTCAAACTCAAAAGAAAGAGTGCAAGTAAATGGCACAAAGAATAAGTAAAGAAAAGTAAGCACAGCAAACACAAGAATTTATAGTGATTCGGTGCCAACCTTGCACCTACATCCACTCTCCAAGTCCCTACTTGGGAATTCAATCCATTAAATGGATTCAAAGATTACACCACATCGGACACCTCCAACCCTTACCTTTCAAGCAGAAATACTTATTTCTCGAATACAAGCCAATCCTCAACAATTTAATTCAGGGTTCGAATCAATCCAAATGAGTTTTGGAACCCCCAAAACTCAAACACCCAAAAACAAATTCAGAAAAATATGGTACATAAAATTTAGCACACAATCTCCTGAAATAAATATAATAAATATAGTAGAAATATAATACTTAAGGGGAAGAAGCTTTTGCTGTACACCCTCAATGAATTTCATACTTGATTGCTGCTGGAGAGTGGTTGGTGAAGTGCTTAAATACTTCTATTCTCTCTTTTAGGGCTGAATATGCTTTTCTAGGATTTAAACTTTAGAGCTTGCAAAATTTTATGATTTTCCACTTCAAGAGAGTATTTATAGTTATCATTTTTCCTTGAGAATGTCTTAGAATTGATTTAGAGCCATTGGAGTGTGTTTAATGCACATTAAATGTACCAAAAATAGACTGAAAACTAACTGTTACGTGTGCTCGCAGGAATGGGACGTCCCATGGGGCATCCCAATAGACCAGACAGAAAGTTCAACTTTCTGTTTTAGTCTTAAGATCTCAGAGATCGTCCCAGGTGGATCATCCCAATCACATGGATCGTCCCAGATGGGTCGTCCCACTACGTGTCATGAACCAAAATGAAGCGTGCCGGCTGCCCAACGAAAAGGGATGACCCAGATGGGTCGTTCTATTTTGTTCCAATCCAATTTTTCATGCATTTAAGTTTCAAAACTTATCAGAATACTTTCAAACGCTCTCAAATATATTTAAATCAATTTGGACACTCTCAAAAGCCTTCAAAAATTTTTTCAACTTACTAAAATTTTAATTTTTGGCACACTTGATAAAGCTTTTCAAACCCAATCTCTTGGACTACCTGAAACATCATAAAAATAATCTCCAAAGATAAGAAACACATTAGTAGTCTTCTCAAATGGTTTGTGATTATCAAAATCAATTCTTGGAGCAACAATCTCTCCCTTTTTTATGATGATAAAATATTTGAGTATACATAAAAAATATCTTTAAAGCTCAAAGAATTTGAGTTTGTAAAGTACTAGAAGAGCTATATCAAGGATTCAACATAGAAGATCATGATATATATGTTTTCAGCAAACTTTAATGATTTAATTCATTTAGCTGAAATAATTTGTGAAGGAATTAGAGAATTCTAAGAATCATTTTTATTCAATCAAAATCCTCTCCTTTCTTGTATGAATTAGATTATTTTGATCATTTGAAGATAAATCTCTCCCTTTCTTATATAAAGAGTATTCCATAAAAAAATTTTCTTATTGAAGTAAAGATGGTTCATAAAAAAATTTTGTTCTTTTCTTCCTTGATTCTAGTATCGGAGCAATAGATATGAAAGAGAATATTTATTTCTTTTTTTCTTATTTTGATATTAAGGCAAGAATGAGATAAATTGAGCAAGAATCAAAAATAGATGTATCGAATCAATTTGGTATCAGCGCAAAAATAAGATTAGTAGAGCATTTGAGGAAAAAAATAGGTTGATCAGAGTAATTTTTCAAATATTATCAAAATGAAGGTAAAAAAAATGATGTATTAGAGTTAAAAAAATGAGCGAATCAGTATAGAGTACTGCATTAGAGCAAAAAAAATTAAAAAGAGCAAAAGATTTTAACAACTACACCATTTTCACTATTTACCATTATTTCTCCCCCTTTACCATTATTATTTTTTATTTACCATTATTTGTCCCCCTTTTTATAACAAATACACCACTTTCACCATTTACCATTATTTCTCCTCCTTTTTGACATCATCAAAAAGAATAACTAGGAGAGTAAGATTTTCATGGTGTTAGGTCAAGTATCAAGGAAATAGAGCATCCATTCATCCATCCAAAAAAAAGAAATGATAATAGACATTCATTCATCCAAAAAGACATGATAATAAACATTCATTCATGCAAAGAGACATCATAATAAACATTTATTTATCTAAAGAGAAATGAGTCAAATGAAAACAATCTCATTCATTTACACCAAAAGAGAGGTTACAAGAGTCATAATGAGTATAAAGCTCTCATACATCCAATCTATAAAATATAACTAAGTAATCTAATACAAAATGATAAAGTCAGAGAGACAGGGCATTGAGCACGAGATCAAAAAAGGTGAGACATGATTAGTCTCATCCTCAATCGAAGGGTCTGGATCGAGAAGAAGAAGCCAGAGGATAGAAAGCAATAGGCTGAACAAAGGCTAGCTCACTAGATGCAGAGGACCTAGACTGAAGCTGAGTCTTGATGGCATCAAGTTGGGACAAGATTTTCCTCACAGAAATTTGGAGCCCATCTTGATCAGTAGATAGGAAGTCTTTAGAGTCTCTAATGTCTATCTAAAGTGGCTTAAGAGAGGAACAAAACTGACTGTGGAGTCTCTCTATTTCTCGAACCAAGTCATCTATCTGCGGCATTGAAGAAGTCGATGTGCCCACTCCAGCAGAGAGAGAGACTACAATCCGTCTGACCTCTCTCTCCAAATCAAAGATCCTATCACTGAATCTCAAAAGGGAGCTCTCCACACCCTCCAATCTGATACTCAAGTCTGATAGAAGCTCCATCAACAAATAAATATATGGCACAATGGATGAATCCAATGATGGAGCAAAGAAGGCACTCAAAGAGGAAGGAGCTACTGTGACTACTGTGGCTGCTGCTGTACCTACTGTAGGATCCACTTCTGGTATAGCTGAAACTGATGAAGCTGCTGTAGAATCTGATCCTAAAACTGCTGCTGCTGGACTGATAAGATCCCTGCTACCCTCTCAGCAAGCTATCCCATATCAATATCCCCCAAGCTGAAAGTAGGTATAGTACGACTAGATGGGGGGATTCTGACTGAGGGTCCTGCCTCAGACTCTGAAACATGGTGATTAGCTGAACTCAGCTTGGGCAAGGGAGAAGATAAATCCTCCCCCTCAGCATGCTCCTCCTCCTCATCACTCTCCTCAATAACTGCAACTCGACCCTTGGCCCACCGGCCATCAACTCTCACAAAACCTATGCACCTAAGAGAGTGGTTGTTGTAGGTGTCAGTACATGACAGTCTACAAATAATCTCTCCCTCAAAACTGACTCCTGACTCTTTGAAAATAACAATAAGGGCCATACCATAGGGCAAGGGAGCCTTGAACCTATTCAAGGCTTCCCTCATGGCATCTATCATCAAGATGGGAAGATTCAGGGGAGTCTCTGAAACTACATGGTGCATCAGACAAATGTCTCTCCCCATCATCAAATCATATCTTCCCCCTCTGGGGAAGAAAATTCTAGACACCATATGGTGGAGTAGTCTCATCTCCACACTAAGATCTTTGGCCTTAATCTTCAAGAGCCCTTCCACATCATCTCTCCCTAGTATGGTCCTAAGTCCAATCTCCTTCTTAGGTAATTCATCTAAACAACTACCCTCATAAGGCATCTGAAGTAGTCTACTTAGTCTAGGTGCATTTAAGACAATTTGGACTCCCTTTACAGTAGACCTCAAAAACATCCTCAGTGAAAACCAAATTTGAGTAAAACTCTTTCACCAAATCAATATACACTGGTTCGGACAAGCTTAGAAAATATTTCCAACCTTGTTTAATCAGCTTATCTCTAATGAAAAAACCATCATGCCTTAAAAATTTGAATTCAACATTTTTATCCAAGGCAACTTTCCTTGTAGATAATGAAATCTTACTTAGTGTCACTGGCGGGGAACCTTGGGTCGGCTCATGTGCTGCCTTCTTCCTCCTTTCTTCTGCTTCCATGGATCTCACCCACTTCCTTCTTTGTGGCATTCTCATTTTGGGGGCCATGTCCCAAAAAGAAGGTGGAAAAGGATGCGGATTGAAGTGAAACTAAGTGGAGAGGATATTTTTTGAAGAGTTTCTCATGGATTTGAGGATTAGGGTTTGGAATTTGGAGAAAACTAGAAGATGAGCCATGAGAACAATAGATTTGGGGAGAGTAAATCTCGGATTTGAGAGATATTAGGGTTTTTGGGAGATCTAGGTTGAGGTTTCTAGGTTGGGACGGGAGGAAGAAGAAGGGTCTTTGAATTTGAGACATCTCAGAACCCCATTTTAATGAAACAGGATTCAAGTCGGCTCACTTAAAGAAGGCCTACCCACACAAATGGGACGTCCCATGGGATGCCCCATCCAGGGTTGTATCAGGCGATAGAGAAATTATTTAAAAATGAGAAAAAAAATTCAAAATAAAAAGTTTAAAATTGGTCATATTGAGTTGAGAGGGTCATTGGGAGTCTAGATAAATTTTGATATGATTTTTTGATTGAATATTTCAATGAAAAAAATTCGAAGAAGGTATCTGAATAGTATTGATGATTTTTAATTATCTTAAAAAATTCTCAAAAAATAATAGATGACTCCCAAAATTAAGATAATAAAGTCAAAAAATTTTAAATAAATTTTAGGAGTGAAATTATGATTGAAATTCAAGCAGAAGGGTCTAAGATGCCCAATTCTCTTCTAATATCACAAAATTTACTTTCATTAAGTGCTTTAGTAAAAATATCAGCTAATTGATTTTCAGTATTTATGTATTCAAGTGTTATGTCATTATTTTGAATATGTTCTCTTATGAAATGATGTCTAATTTTAATATATTTTGACCTAGAGTGTTGAATTAAATTTTTGATCAAATTGATGACACTAGTATTATCATATTTTATGGAGATATTTTTAAGTTCAATACCAAAGTCTATGAGCTATTGCTTAATCCATAGGATTTGAGCACAGCAACTTCCAGCTGCAATATATTCAGTCTCGATCGTAGACAAAGCCACTGAATTTTGCTTTTTGCTAAACCAGAAGATTAAGTTTACTCTTAGTAATTGGCAAGTTCCACTAGTACTTTTTCTATCAAGTTTAAATCCAGCAAAGTCTGCATCTGAATAACCTATAAAGTCCATAGAAGATTGTCTTGAAAACTAAAGACCTAGGTTTGTGTTTCTTTTAAGTATCTAAGATCTTTTTAACAGTATTTAAGTGAGATTCTTTAGGATTTGATTGATATCTAGCACACATGCATACACTGAATATTATATCAAGTCTACTAGCAGTTAGATATAATAAAGAACCTATCATGCCTCTATAGAGCTTTGAATCAATATTTTTATCATGCTCATCTTTTTCTAATTTACAAGAAGGGATCATAGGTGTACTTATAATTTTTAAGCTCTCCATTCTAAATTTCTTTAATAATTCTCTTGTGCACTTACTTTGGGTGATGGAGATCCCTTCTTTCATTTGTTTAATCTGGAGTCCGAAAAAAGATTGAGTTCTCCCATCATACTCATCTCAAACTCCTCCTGCATGAGCTTGACAAACTCTTGGCACAGATCTTTATTAGTAGATCCAAATATAATATCATCAACATATATTTGTATAACAAAAATTTTTTTATTCTTTTTTTTATAAAAAGAGTAGTATTAACCTTTCCTCTTGAAAATCTATTTTCTAATAAAAACTTACTTAATCTTTCATACCAAGCTCTAGGAGCTTGTTTTAACCCATATAAAACTTTGTTTAACCTAAATACATGATCTAGAAGTTTATGATTTTCAAAATCAGAAAGTTATTTTACATATACTTCTTCAGCAATATATCCATTTAGAAAACCACTCTTGACATCTATTTAAAATAATTTAAAATTTATAAAGCAAACAAAAGCAAGTAGCATTCTTATGGCTTCTAGTCTAGCAACAGGAGCAAATATTTCATCAAAATCAATTTCTTCTGCTGATTATATCCTTGAGCAACTAATCTTGCTTTATTTCTTATTATATTTTCATCATTATCTAATTTATTCTATATACCCATTTGGTTCCTATTATTGGATGATTTTTAGGTCTTGCTACTAGTGTCCATACATTATTTCTTTCAAATTGATTTAACTCTTCTTGCATGATAATTATCCAATTATGATCTTTTTCTACTTTATCTATTGTTTTAGGTTCTAAATATGAAACAAAAGCTACATAATTACAAATATCTCTAAGTGAGGATCTAGTTCTAACTCTTTATACCACATCATCAATTATTAATTCTTTAGGATGATTGTGGACATACCTCCATTCTCTTGGAAGATTACTTGTGTCTTGACGTTGTTCTTGAATGTTCTGATCATTGATGCTTTCATCTTCATATTTTTCATCCATTTGATCCTTATTTTGTTCATCTGAGTCATTTAGGGTGAGCTCTTTCATTTCATCTTCTATGATACCTGCATCATCAGCACCCTCTCTCTTCTTTGATGGAAGATCATTAGTTTTATCAAAGACAATATGAATTAACTTTTCCATTACTAGTGTTCTTTTATTAAATACTCTAAAGGCCTTACTAAAAGTGGAGTAGCCAAAAAGGATAGCTTCATCAGATTTAGCATCAAATTTACCTAAGCTATCTTTGCCATTATTTAAAATAAAATATCAGCAACCAAAAATATGAAAATAACCTATATTAGGCTTTCTACCCTTCCATAATTCATAAGGTGTTTTTTTAAAATTGGTCTTATTAAGGCACGGTTTAGAATGTAACATGCTGTGTTAAATGCTTCTGTCCAAAGGTACTTTGGAAGCTTGCTTTTACATAGCATGGTACAGGCCATCTCTTCTAGGATTCTATTTTTTTTTCAATAACTCTATTTTGTTGAGGTGTTCTAGGTGCTGAAAAGTTATGATCTATGCCTTTTTCATCATAAAATTTTTCAAAATCTTTATTTTCAAATTCAGTGCCATGGTCACTTCGAATAGAAATAATTGGCAAACATTTTTCATTGGAAATTTTTTGACAAAACTTGAAAAATACTGAAAATACTTCATCCTTAGAAGCTAAAAGCAAAATCTAAATAAAATACAAAAAATCATCAATGATTACAAAACCATATCTTTTTCCTCCTAGACTAGTTATCCTTGTAGGACCAAATAAATCTATATGCAAGAGTTCTAGTGGTTTAGAAGTTGAAATAATATTTTTAGATTTAAAAAAAATTCTTATTTATTTACCTAATTGACATACATCACATATTTTGTCTTTATCAAAATTAATTTTTGATAATTCAAAAATCAAATCTTTTTTAATGATTTTGAAAAGTATGTGCATACTATAATATGTACAAGCTTACAGTGCCAAAGCCAACTAGTCTTATTAATTTTAGCATTCATAGCCATAAGACATTGCATGCTTTGTAAAAAAAGATTATCCAAATCAACCATGTATACATTGCCATGCTTATATCCAATGAATCTAGTGCTAACATCAGTGGGACTAATTACAATACACATAGATGATTCAAAAACTACTTTATAACCTTTATCACATAATTGACTAATACTTAAAGGTTATGCTTAAGACCATCTACAAGTAAAATATTTTTAATGCAAGTGGAGGGAGTGATACTAATGTTACCAATACCGATGATCTTTTCTTTACCATTATCTCCAAAGGTGACCATCCCTCCATTTTTGGCTTCCAATGTGATGAATTGAGATTCATCACCAGTCATGTGTCTTGAGCATCTACTATCAAGATACCACTTTCATTTTGTTGCTTGGGATGCAAGACACACTTGCACACATGAAATCAAGTTTTAACCTTAAGTACCCAAGCTAACTTGGGTCCTTTGGGGTTAGTCACAATAGTTCCTTTTGAAACCGATATTTTCTTAACATTTCTATCATCAAATTTATTTGATAAACATGTATAAGCTTTGTATCCTACCTTGCCACATTTAAAACAAGTGATATTTGGCAATTTTGATGCATTGACAAAAATATTTTTTAAAAATTTTTATTTTCTTAGAGTGTTATAGCCAAGTCTGACTTTATCATATATAGGTTTTTGACTATCAATAATCATTTGAAGTTTGTTTGAACTTAGTATAAATCTATCAACTATAGATTTTAACTTAGTTACCTCTTCCTTTAGATCTTCATTTTCTTTTACAAGAGTTTCATTTTGATTAAAAAGTTCATCTTTTTTTTTATTAAAGACTGATTCTTTAGTTCTAATTTTTTATTTTTCTTATCAACTTCTTCATTTTCTTTAGTTAATACATGATTTCTTGACTTCAGATTTTTATTTTTAGTATCTAATTCTTTTAGGTCATTTAAAAATTTATGAAAAGTTTCTAACAGTTCATCATAAGTAAATTCAAATTGAGTTTCGGATGATACCTCAGTTTCATGTGCCATAAGGCACAGATTGGCTTCTTCATGAGATTCTTCATCATTGGTGGAGTCATCACTGTCACTCCATGTAGCCATCATGGCCTTCTTCTTCTTGAACTTCTTTTGGCCTTTTTTGAGCTGGGGGCATTCTGATCTGAAATGGTCCGGCTTCTTGCATTCATAGCAGATGATGGGCTGTTCTTTTTTTTTCTTTACTCGGCTCCCCCTTGACTAGTGGTATTCTTCTTGTCCTTTATCTTTTTCTTTTCATGAAGTGTCTAAACTTTTTGGTGATCAGGGCCAAATCCTCATCTTCTTCGCTATTGTCTGATTTTTCTATGTCTTCTTCTTCCTAAGCTATCGACTTGAGGGCTATAGTCCTCTTTCTTCTAGTTTTTTCTTTAGTGTATTGCTTTATGGTCAATTCGTGAGTCATGAGGGATCCAAGCAACTCCTCCAATGGTAGAGTATTCAAATCCTTAGCCTCTTAGATTGCAGTGACTTTTGCCTCCCATGATCTTGGTAAGGACCTGAGCACTTTTCTCACAAGATTACTGTTAGAACAATATTTACCAAGATTTTTTAAACTATTTATGATGTCAGTGAAATGAGTAAATATTTGAGTTATTGATTCTTCAAGTTTCATTTTAAATAATTCATAGTTGTGCACAAGCATATTGATTTTAGATTCTTTTACTTGGTTTGTGCCTTCGTGTCTGACTTCTAATCTATCCCAATTTTTTTAGCTAAATTGCATGTGAAAATATGATTAAATTCATTAGCATCCAAAGTATAATATAAAATATTCATGGCTTTAGCATTGAGCTGAGCCATTTTCTTATCAATTTCATCCCATTCACCTTATGGCTTAGGGAGAGACACACCATCAATTAATTTAATGGGTGTGAGTGATCCATTTATTATGACACTCCACATGTCATAGTCAAGTATTTGTCTAAAAATTCTCATCCTAACTTTTCAATAGGTGTAGTTTGACCCATTAAAAAATGAAGGTCGGTTTGTGGATTGCCCCTCGGTTAGAGCTATGCCAAATTGGGCTGCCATAGATTTTTAGCTCTTGATGGTTAAATCAAGCAAGGATTAGAGCATCGAGCTCTGATATCACTTGTTGCCCAAAAATGAAGTCCAAGAGGAGGGGTGAATTGGATCTTTTTGAAATTTTAAAAGATTAATGCACTAAAATAATATGCTAAAGAGATTGAGTGAAGTGGGTTGATATTCAATAAAAGTAAATTCAAACTCAAAAGAAAGAGTGCTAGTAAATAGCACAATGAACAAGTAAAAAAAAGTAAGCACAGCAAATATAAGAATATATAGTGGTTCGATGCCAATCTTGTACCTACATCCACTCCCCAAGTCTCTACTTGAAAATTCAATCCACTAAATGGATTTAAAGATTACACCACATCGGACATCTCCGACCTTTATCTTCCAAGCAAAAATACTTATTTTCCAGATACAAGCAAACCCTCAACAATCTAATTCAGGGTTTGGATCAATCCAAACAAGTTTTGGAACCCACAAAACTCAAACACCCAAAAATAAATTCAAAAAAATAGGGTACAAAAAATTCAGCACATAATCTCCTTAAATAAATATAATAGAAATATAATACTTAAGGAAAAAAAGCTTTTTCTGTACATCCTCAATGAATTCCACACTTGATTGCTGCTAGAGAGTGGTTAGTGAAGTGCTTAAATGCTTCTATTCTCTCTTTTAGGGCTGAATATGCTTTTTTCGGATTTGAACTTTAGAGCTTGCAAAACCTTATGATTTTTCACTTTAAGAGAGTATTTATAGTTGCCATTTTTTCTTGAAAATATCTTAGAGTTGGTTTAGAGCCGTTGGAGTATGTTTAATACATATTAAATACACCAAAAATAGGCTAAAAACTAGCCGTTACGTGTGCTCGTAGGAATAGGACGTCCCATAAGATGTCCCACTAGCATTGGGATATCCTATGGAGCATCCTAATAGGTCAGACAGAAAGTTCAACTTTCTATTTTAATTTCAGGATCTCAGAGGTCATCCCAGGTGGGTCATCCTAATCACATGGGTCGTCCCAAGTGGGTCATCCTACTGCGTGCCATGAGCCAAAATGAAGCATGCCGGCTACCCAATGAAAAGAGATGACCCAGATGGATCATCCCATTTTATTTCAATCCAATTTTTTATATATTTAAGGTCCAAAACTTACTAGAACACTTTCAAACGCTCTCAAGTGGATTCAAATCAATTTAGACACTCTCAAAAGCCTTCAAAAACTTCTCCAACTTGCTGAAACTTCAACTTTTGGCACATTTGATAAAGCTTTCCAAATCCAATCTCTTGGATTACCTGAAACATCACAAAAATAATCTCCAAAGATAAAAAATATATTAGTAGTCCCCTCAAATAGTTTGTGATCATCAAAATCAATTCTTGAAGCAACATATACAAAATAAGAATACACTCACAGAATTATTAATCCGTTTGTATTTGTAGAGTTTTTCTTCATTCTCAATGAAGCCATACGTTTTGATCACTTATTAAAATACATGTTCCAACTCTAAAATATTTTAGCGTTACCATATGAAAAAATATCTCATTATGGTCAAAACCATAATGTTGACAATATCCTTAGGCAACCAGATGAGCTTTGTAGGTCTCCACCTTCTCATCTGCACCACTCTAATTCTATTGAAGATCCACTTACACTCTATGGGCTTTATCCTTTTAAGTGGATCAACGAGTGTCCATACACCATTGACCTTCATGGGATCGATTTTGGACTTTATGGCTCCAAACCATTAATCAGAGTCAGACCTCTATATGGCATCTATGTAGGTGATCATATCCTTATTGTTCTCATCGAGTTCAACAGGATCGCATTTCAAAATTAGAAATTGAAATATCTATTAGACGGATGTGATACTCTATCGGATCTCTTCAATGGTGCTTTTACAACGGTTTCAAATTTGATCTAATCAAATCTGATTCTATAGGTTCACTAGATTGTATCGATTCTTCTACCTGTCGAACTTCATAAGTTTTATATTAAAGGCATCAGTTTCTTCACCAACGTACACCTTTTCTAAAAGAAATATCGAACAACTTTTATTCTTTAGTAAGATAGAAGTTATATCTCTTAGATTCTTTGGTGTTATCCTACAAAATAATATTTATAGGATCAAGATCCAAGCTAATCAGTGTGTAAATACTTAACATAAAATAAATACTCTCAAACTTTAAGGTAAGAGAGCATCGGCTTACACCTAGTCCATATCTCATATGGAGTCCTTGCAATTGATTAGTTCAGAATCCAGTTGAGAACATGATAAGTAGTCTCAAAAGTATAACCCTAAAAGGAGACTAGTAAATTTGTAAACCCCATCATGGATTGAAATATATCTAATAAAGTCGATTCCAATAAGAGAGAATCCTATTCTCTTCTAAATATGTCAAAAATTCATCGAAAAGGCATTTTTCTCTTTGGTCTGATCAAAGAATTTCAATGCTCTTTTTAATTTATTTTTTTATCTTATTAAAAATTATTTAAATATTTTAAATAATCTAAATTTATAACAAATATATTCATAGATTCAATACATCAGTATGCATCAGATTCAGAATATCATTGACTCGTTCATCTTTTACAGTAAAAGATAACTTGGTCATCTTACTAAGAAGATAGGATTGACAAATTGACAATGATTCACAATCATTGACTTCAAAAATTATCTCCTATTGATTCTATTCTTATTTATACGACCGAGCCTACAATACCAAAGTTGGATATCTGTAACATTATCTACTCTAAAGGGTTTGTTTGTTGTGTACAATGCACTAACAGGCTGTATAAAAGTCATTTCTCAATTGTCTATATGATTTTGACATCATTCAAATGATATCACAAAAATTATTAAATAATAGTGACAATCACTAAATCGATATTGCTAGAATTGAAAATAGGCTTGACGATTCTTAAAATCAAGATTGGAACATAATTTTCCATCTCTAATGTTCAAAAATCTCTTGCAGTTTTCAATCTTTCTACTAACCTAAAGTCGTTGCAACAATTTGCATGGACTTTCGATATCGAATACCCAAGTAGTAGAGTCGTAGATAGAGAAATCATAAGGCATGATTGTTGCTCCACTTAAGACACATCTTCAGAGATGTAAAAGAACTTCAATATTTGAAAAATTTTCTTCCACTGAGCATCATCAATTTACAACTAAATTCATATTCTTCGCTCTCTCAAAAAATACCACATAGTGATACGATCATTTGGCCACTTCTGATAAGTGCCTTTGATCATATCATCTGTATTGGATGTGAGAACATCAGGTGCTAGATCTGTAATTATATATAAAATCTATTTGTACTTTAGAACTATTTATAACTTTCGATACCATCTACCAAAGTTAGGTCCTATAAATTAGTCACTGTCAAACAATGAATGAAGCAATGGATATTTAGCCATAACCAAAAGAAAAACACAAGACCTCTATGTTTATGAATTGATTAAGCCAAAGATTTAGACTTCAGTCTAAAAATTCTCTCACTATTTTAGATGAATTGGTAGCTTCTACCTTCAATTCGAAGAATTACCTTAATTTCTTAACGTGTACTAGAATCTACACAGACTGCAGACAGATCCAAGTACGGCTCGGCCAACCCATATGCATCTATAGGTAGGTTCTCAATTAATTATTTTTTAAATAATTTTTAATAATTAATTTCACCTCATGTTTCATTTCAGTAGGCGATGGGCCTCTACTGAAAGTTTTGATTAGGTCAAACCATTAACATGAACCTACTCAGTGATTCTAACTAATGAATGATCAAACCCAAGAATGGCTCGATCAACCCAACCATTTAATAGATAGTATAACAGAGTCATCATATGATAAATGATAATTTCATCATTCAGAGAAATATCAGACAGATGGTGCCTGTAATGTCAATCAAAAATAATGGATCCATTATCATTCACCTTAATGAAAGGCTATGATCTAGTTATCTCCATAACTAGCTCATTTTATGGACCTAATAATTTAGAAGATCTGATTTATAGATTAAAAGAAGAGATTTGACCAGCTAACTAACAATCTTTTCACTGACTTCATCAAGTCAGATCAAAGAAGATTAAGCTTAATCTAGTCCATCCAACTAGTTATAAATTCTTCCACTGACTTCACCAAGTCATGAAGAAGACTCAAGACTAGCTGATCAATCTAGAAATATCTATATCAGTCACACTGATTTACCTATGTAGTATGGGTTAGCATGAATCAATGAGCAACCTAATCAAAAGCTGATTAACCATATCGGTCAAGTAAGTGAGATCGATGGGAGAGTATGCTAAGCTTACCTTATACACCATCAAAATGGTCAGATAGACCGTTCTTAATTAAAAATCATCGGTCAAAATATCAAACTTAACTTAGATACCAATTGGTTCATCAGTTTCAATTAGGTTTGTCTAAAGACTCGGGCTCGACCATTGAGTCACGATCAAGATCCTTTTGATCTCATCAAAGATATGGACTTGATCATCTACAACTATTATATTGATTATAAAAAAATTTGATTTAATCTAATTCAATATTTGATTAGATTTAATTAATTTCTCTATTGGATCTATTAACTCTTTGATTCTAACCTTAGGTCTAACCCAATTAAGATGACCTAATCAAGCTAACTCATAAACCCATCAACCCATAGTTTATGCAAATGATATTAAATCTATAATTCATAATTCTAGATCTAATTAGTTCAAATTAATTCTTAATTAAGTGTAGGTTCAATATGAGTTTAGGTTTAGGTTTGAAATAATTTTATTTTTTATTTTAAAAATAATTTATAATAAATATTATGCAAAGATTTTTTATTCTGAAACTAGATCGATTTAATTAACATTGAGCCGGCTACACAAAGGGACTGGGTGAACTCAGTTCAAAATTGGGTCGGCTCAGTAATTATGCAAGCATGATTCAAGATGTTTCAGATCTAAAAAAATTTACATAATTTTAAAATAAAATCAATCATAAAGACTTTTTAGATCATATCTAATTTTTTTATTATTTTAAATTTTATTTTTTTATAATTAAAATAATTTTAATTATATAGATTAGATATTTTATTTTTCATACAACTTTGCATCACATACAACAAACTTAGGGTTTCAAGATTTAGAGTTTTGCTGAAAAATAAATTCTTTCTTTCACATTCTTCTTTATAGGATTTAGTCACATGGCACCCCTACATGCCATAAGAGTATCCTACCGAATGGAAAGGGATGGCCTTTAAATCTTTCTTGCTCCTATGATCGGACATCTTGGTGATCAACCCAATCCAAATATTTACTAATTGGATCATCTAATCTAATCACATATCATATATGTTTGAATTTAGATCTAGTCTAAAGTATATCAAATCAGATCATAATCTTAGATCACATTTAAATCAAATCATAAACATTACATGCAACATATAAAATTAGATTTTATCAACAATCAGCACAAACTAGGACAACCTTTTCACTGTAGTGGATAAATCCTACAGCAGAATAACCTTATGTCAGTTTGTGCGATCAATCATTAATTAAATTTAAATCAAAAATATTATATATCAAATCTAAATAAAATTTAAATTTAAATTTAATATGAACATATAACATGTCATAATGAACCTGGCTCTGATATCACTGTTGAAAAATATAGACGATTTCATGCATGTATTTTAAAATTTTTTTAAATAAATTACAATGAAAAATAAATAGATTAATCATATTAACCTAACATATATATGATCTAATCATCAAATCAATCTACTCTACGATCTATGATATGATATATTGCATATAAAATCTAAAAAATTCAGACGATAAAATTTGCATGCATGGATGGAAGCAGTAGATTAGATCTACACCTATTTGAGTTCAGAACTCGATATCTGAGTATGGATCGATGATCACTGTTGTTGAAAGATATGGTAGAGATGATCCTTGCTGGTTGCCCACAGCCGCACATGCGTCCGGCCTCTACGAAAGTCCACTGGAAGCTCTGATCTGATCGATCTTCTCGGGAATACTAGTTCGCATGAAGATCTTCTTTTTAGCTGATCTAAATTCTTTCTTCAAATCTTTAAAACTTTTTCAAAGGTTAAAGATAGACTTCTGGAGGAGATGAAGAGGTAGAAAAAAGATAAAGAAGAAAATAATTTTTTTTTTTTTTCTCTCTTCCCAAACCCTTGGTCCAAACCCTAGAATTCAGGTTTTGCACTAACCCAAGAGAAGAGGACTCTCCTCTTCTTTCACACCATGAAACCATGCCTAAGACCCCTTTCAACATGAAGGCCTCTCTCTCAGGTCTCTTACATGCACAAAAGTGAAAAATAAAATCCTTTTTATTGGCATGTAAGGAATAAGGGTAAAGAGTCCTAGAGTTCATGGACTCTATCAAGTTGTTTCGCAACATCTCATAATTTCCATGTCAAACAGAATATTTTCCCATCTGATTTCCATGCCACACAAATCTCCTTTTATAGCACAAAAGAATGGAATAAAAAGAGGGCGGTAAGGTTGTAGATAATGTCAAACATTATCTTTTATGATATCCAATTTCAAATCACATTTGAACATAACATTTAAAACCAGATCTTACCCAAATTTGGACATAAGAAAGGAGGGTGAGAGGACTCTTTTGCATGAAGAAATCTCATGCAAAAAATATATTAGCATGAAGAAATATAGGCATTGAATATTGGTGGTGCAAGGGAGGAGTCCGATGTAATATGGACTCTTAATTTTCTTATTTGAATCCAAACTAAATCACATCTGGCTTAGTCCAAATAAAATAGATGAAACCCAATCTAATTAGATTCATAATTTTATAATCAAATCTCAATCAAATTAAAAATTTATTGAACCAAAGTCTTGATCAAATTAGAGATATTTTTTTCTTAGCAATCAAGTCATCTCATAACCTAATCGAGTCAAACCTAATTGAATTTAATTCAATTAGATTTTATCTAGTCCTTTTTGCTCAATCAAATTGAGTTAATTAGTAATATAATTACTAATTAATCTTTTATTAATTTACTAATACTTGATGAATAAATTTATTGTAACTTTTATATAAGGTTAACCATCAGTCGAATTGACGATTAAACCCTTGAACGATTCTCAATCATTGATCAACCACATGATTAGTTAGAAACTTCTTTTGAGTGTGACCTCGTAGGTTCGAACCTAAGCTGATAGTATAAAAATAAATTTTTGAATCAATCGATGTAACCATCCAGCAATGAGATCCGACGTCTGGATAGGTCGAATGATGGTGAAGCAACATTCAAGAACCTACTGGCGTATGGTTACCGTATAATTCATCCTTTTGATTCTAATACTCAAGGAGATCTAAAATTTTACTGTCAAACTCAGATAAGTCATCCATATTATATTTCGATCTTTCAAATCCATCATATGAATTATCTGGGTCCAGATTTTGCTAAATTAAAATACATTGATACATTAACTCCTACTAATTTGGAGGGATCAATCCCATCTTGACTCATGTACCGACTTAACAAGTACTTGACTGCACCCAAAAATCATTCATCACTGAATTTAAAATTTAGTTAGTTTGATATCAAAGTACAGTGAGTTGCTTGCAAGTCACCGTGGTGATCTCAGGTTAGAGGGACACTTATACCCATACCCTTCGTGAGCTACTCTTAACAACAAAGTGCTCCATAATTGGTCATGTTCAATAAGATGTACTCCTACATTTCACTTGCATGCCATACCAGTGTCTCCACATCATTTGGTTATGAGGATAACCAACACATATGGCACACAACGACTTACACTTGATATCGCTATCATCCTATGTTGCCCAGCTATGCAACCCAAGAGGGGGGGGGTGAATTGGGTTTCTGAAAATTTTAAGCTCAACTAATTACTTATGAAAAATATTTGTTAAAAGCTTGATGAATGAGAAGAAAGACTTTAAATCAAGATTAATTACCTAAAGTAAGAATGCAAGGATATAATAAAGAAATAAAGAGAAACAATAAAGCACACCACAAACACAAGGATTTATAGTGGTTCGGTGCCAACCTTGCACCTACATCCACTCTCCAAGCTCCTACTTGGGAATTCTAATCCACTATACTTGTATTCAACCAGAATACAAACATCGGAAACTCCGACACTAGCTATCCCAAGCTAGTCCACTTATTTTCTGGGTACAAGCCAACCCAAAACACTCCGATTTCAGGTTCGGATCAACCTTCCCTTGTTTTGGAAACCCTCCAAAAACAAGAACAATTACTCACAAAGAGTAAGACAGTTTAGAGCATAAATAAGTACAAGAATAGCTCCTTAAATGAGCGAATATAATAATAAAAATACTTTACTCAAATGAAGAATCCCCTTTTTGGATTTCCTCAAGGTGGATGAAGAGTTGAATGAACGCTTGAGGAGAAAGTGAACTTTGATTGAAGACTTCTTGAAGGCTTTGAAAGAACTCTTGATCAAGGTTGAAAAATTGGCTTGAAAAACCCTCTCTTTGAATGCTCTTGAATGCCCTTTTGAAAGCTCTTGCTTTTCTCTTTCAAAATCTCTCATATGTATTGTAGATCTCTTGTATCTCTCGAGTATATTGTTGATCACTTGTCTTTTTCTCTCGTGTATATCGTTGATCTCCCTTTTTTTATTTTGGATCTTCTCTCCTTTCATGTATTTTCACCTTTTGAAACCTTTTATAGCATTAAGAAACAAGAGAAAACATATTAGGCAGAAAAAGAGCCGTTAGAGCATTTTTAGGAAGCATAAAAGGCAATTAAAACGGACAAAAAACTAGCCGTTGCGGATAATTTCCATCGCAGGGGTCGACTCATGAGTCGACTCATGCTTCAGGGGTCGACTCATGAGTCGACCTCTGTTGCAAAGACCAGAGATTTGGTTTCTGGAATTTTTTGGCTCAAATCAGCAGAGGTCGACTCATGAGTCGACTCATGCCTTGTGGGTCGACTCATGAGTCAACTCACAGGTCGTGCCAAGCCAAAAATCCAGCGTGCCATGAGAAATTTTTTGCGTGCCAATCAGCTCATAGTGCCATGAGTTGACTCATGAGTCGACTCATGCACTCAAACCTTCAAACTTCAAAAATATAAGTCCAAAAACAATGAAATTTTTACCAATGGATTACAAATCATTTGTTCTATCAAATGATACTATCAAATCAGGATTTTAGTGAAATTATGATTTTGCCCTTGAAGAGCATAAGGACTTTTTCAATTTAAAATTATTTGTATCCCTTCAATCTGCTTTGTAATCATCAAAATCAATCTAGGAGCAACAATCTTCCCCTTTTTGATGATGACAAAATATTTGAACAAAAGCATTTATGTGAAACACTAATTTCAAAAGAATGCATTATAGGTGTATATGCTTGAAAAAAGTATGATTCTTTTGGCATGTAATATAAATGGTCATATACAAAGATAGTTTGTCCATTTTCTTAAAAATTTAAAAATATGCTCATTGGATTATGTGATTTTGGTGTTAGAGCGGAAAACTAGTTTTTGTTATCAGATTAAGCTGTATTTTGAAAATTTCATTCTCATTTGATTTTAGTTTTAGCATTAGAGCAAAAAAAATACTTATGTGCTTTAATTGCTTTTTGATATAAAAAAAATAATTATGTGTGCCAAAGTATGTTTAAGAGTTGATTTGGAAAGTGTATTAGATCATTTTGAGTTTAAAGATGTATCAGAGCAAAAGAAAAAAAATAAATTTTGCAATGTATCGGAGCAAGAAAAATAATTTTACAATGTATCAGAGAAAATTTTGCAATGTATCAGAGCAAATTTTATAATGTATCAGAGCAAGTTAAAAAAAATTTTAAGATGTATCAGAGTAAGTTAAATTTCTTAAGATGTATCAAGGTAAATAAAATTTCAAAAGATGTATCAGAGCAATTTGGAATTTTGAAGTATATCATAGCATATTTAAATTTTTAAAGCAAATCAGAGCATATGTAAAGAAGTAATTTAAAAGTTACTTATTTGCATTGTACTTAGCATTGTATTTTTGATATTGTTCTTTAAATTTTCAATTTATTCATTAATTTCTCATAATTTGTAGTTTTGATTGCTTTTTCTTTAATTGCTCATAATTTATGGTTTTGCTTTTGATGGATGGCTTTTTGTTTAATTTCTGTTTGGTTTTGCTTTTGATGGATGGCTTTTTGTTTAATTTCTGTCTGATACCAAATTTCTCTAATTTTTGTTTAATTTCTCCCCCTTTTTGACATCATCAAACATGGTTAACTCCTCCTTTTTCTGAAACATTCTTTAATTTCTTCTCCTTTAGGGTTTATCACAGATGTTTGCTCTCCCTTAATGCAGCAATTATTAACAGCAAACAACAACAAAGAGAAGACAATATTTCAACAAGGAGCATATATATATAACCAAAATATGATCGTCATCATTACAAAAGGTAAAAGTAAAAGATGATACCATAAAACCATAATTGTTTCAGTACATAGTTCTTAATATAAAAATCAATCAGCTAATTGTCAATACATGGCCCCCAGATACAGATCCTAGAACAAGACACTAGCACCTAGGATCTAGTAATGATCAAGACAAAGTCATGGATCGGAGTCATCAGATATGGTATGAGAAGCTGATGGATCAGAAGTGCGTCCTCTACCCCGTCTGCCTCTGGCACGAGCAGGAGAGCGAGATGAACTGGGAGGCTGAGAACATTGAGAGGCTAAGGACTGAACAGAAAGGGTGAGTCTAATGGAATCAAGTACGTTCAGTGCTCTGGAAACAGATTGAAGTAGAGCAGTGAACTGAGTGGATGCTTGCTCACTCGATCCTCGGATCTCTCTCCTTAGTAACTCATATCCTTCCTCTAGTGCTCCTCTGAGCCTACCAGCCTCTGCAGTGAGGTCTGTGACCTCAATAGTGGACTCCTGTGGCTGAGGATGGGCCAAAGCAAGGACTTGCCCCTGCAAGTCAAGAACTCTGCCAGTCAGTCTCCAAACAGTGTCCTCAAGCTGCTGAATCCGGATGGACTGATCTGATATCATCTGAAACACAGTGGAGATGTGGGGAGTCATGGTCTGATCAGAAGAAGTGGCTCCTGGTGCAAAAGTAGTACTGCTCCACTGACTAGATAGCAAAGAAGCCACACGCTGTGATATCTGCTCGATCTGATCGTCAGCCAGTCTGAACTCTGATTGAGGTGCTCTGCTCTCTGGCTGATACATTGGTGTGGGCATCCTAGTAAACTCTGAAGGGCCAGCCTCTGTATCAGGAATGAACTGGATATTTGGTGATGCTGCCCTGAAGTCATGGACAGGAGATGATGGACCTTCTTCTTCTGCTCTGTCTTCAGTTCTGTCTTCAGCTCTATCTTCAGCTCTTTCTTCAGAGCCCTTGATCCAACCACCATCAGTCTTTGTAAATCCCATTCGATGCAGGCTGTGTTGGTTGAAAGTGTCCACATGATATAGCTTGGTAGGTGCCTCCCCCTCACAGCTAACTCCAAACCTCCTAAATACTCTAGTAAGGGCCATACCATAAGGCAAGTGTGCCTTGGATCTGTTCAAAGTTTCTCTCATGGCCTCTATCATAAGTGCAGGGAGGTTCAGGGGGGTCTGAGTGATGACATGAAACATGATACAGATATCTCTGCCAGACAGTAGATCATGCCTACCACTTCTAGGAAAGAAGAGCTTTGTTACCATCTGATGCAGGATCCTCATCTCAATGGACAAAATCTTTGCTTTCAATTTATTTAAACTTCCTGAATAAGTTTCTCCTAGTATAATTCTGATCCCCTCTTCTTTTACTGGGAGTTCCATATAAGAGTAACCCTCACTAGGCAACTGAAGAATTTCTTCCAATATGCTAGAATCCAAGCAAATATCAATCCCCTTGACTGTTGAAGTCACTGACCCATTTCCATAATGTAGATTCTGGTAGAATTCTCTAACTAGGTCAACATAGGTGACTTCCTTAAGGGAGCAGTAGAGTTTCCATCCTTGGTTTTTAATCTTAGTTGCAAAAGCAAAGCCCTCCTTTTCAAAGAACCAAAAATCTATATTCTTTCCAGTTTTGACTTTTCTATCAGAAAGAGGATTCTTACTGGGGCTTAGGAAGGATTGAGAAGGACCTTGAGTGGATACTGAAGCTGGAGTGGGAGCATTGGAAGACTGACCAGCTTGCTTTTTCTTTCGGACAATTTCTTCAGGCTCACGGATTGACTTTCTTCTTTGGGGAAGCTTCATCTTCGGAGCCATATTCACTTCAATAGCAGGGCAAGGAGACTTGGAGGAACAAGTGAAAGAGTGGAGGAGGGATCACAAGAGAGTAAAGAGGGATTTTGGTGGAGAAAAGAGGTGGATTTGGGAAGAATGGTGGGGTGCTAGGGCACGCTCCAACCGTGCCAAACAATGGGAGAAAGCACAAAAAATTCTTTCCAAGGTAGCGATTTTTGGTGGAGAGGAGGAGGGAGAAGTGCTTCGAATTGGATCCTTGGATTTGGAGCAAAAGAATTGGAGAAGACAGCTTTTGGAAGGAGGACGATGAGAAGATGAGTCGTCTCACGAACAGGGTCCCTTATAAAAACAATGAACCCGTTTGAAGTTGGTGGGATTTACAAGTTTGCCATTGAGTCGACTCATGGGGGTCGACTCATGAAGTTCAGAAAATCAGAAAAAATGTGAATAAATTCTAGAAAAATTTGAAATTTTGGGAGAAGGAGTTTTGCTCAAAGATAAGTTTTTAGAATGATAAATTTGAGCTTTTGGGACCAAGATAGATGTTAGAAATTGAGCTCTAAGAGTTTTTGACATCAATTCTTTGGAAATTGAGAAATTTTAGGCATATGGATCTAGAATTCCTAGATTTCTCCTAATTTCACAGAATCTATCCTCACTAAGGGCCTTTGTAAAGATATCAGCTAATTGATTTTCAGTGCAAACATATTCAAGAATTATATTTTTGTTTTGAACATGTTCTCTTATAAAATGATGTCTTATTTCAATATGTTTGGATCTTGAGTGTTGAATTGGATTTTTAGATAGATTTATGGCACTTGTGTTGTCACATCTTATTGGTGTTTCATTAAGTTTGATTCCAAAGTCTTCGAGTTGTTGCTTAATCCACAAGATTTGAGCACAACAACTTCCGGCTGCAATGTATTCGGCCTCAGCCGTAGACAGTGCCACCGAATTTTGTTTCTTGCTAAACCATGAGATTAGGTTAACTCCAAGAAATTGACAAGTTTCACTTGTGCTTTTTCTATCTAATTTACATCCAGCAAAATCAACATCTGAATATCCTAATAATTCAATTTGTGAGTCCTTAGAGTACTATAACCCTAGAGTTTGAGTACCATTTAAGTATCTAAGGATTCTTTTAACAGCATTCAAATAAGATTCTTTAGGATTAGATTGATATCTAGCACATAAACAAACACTAAACATGATATCAGGCCTACTTGCAGTTAAATATAATAATGAGCCAATCATACCTCTATAGTATTTTAAGTCTACGCTTTTACCTTCATCATCCTTGTCAAGCTTACATGAGGGACTCATTGGTGTGCCAATTGGTTTGCAGTTCTCCATTCCAAATCTTTTGAGTAGTTCCTTGGTGTACTTGCTTTGGGTGATGGAGATTCCCTCTTTTGATTGTTTGATTTGGAGTCCTAGGAAGAAGGTGAGTTCTCCCATCATGCTCATCTCGAACTCCCCCTGCATGAGCTTAGCAAAGTCTTGACAAAGGGATTCATTAGTAGACCCAAAAATTATGTCATCAACATAAATTTGTATAACTAGCATATCATTTTGATTTCTTTTAATAAAGAGGGTTGTATCTACATTACCTCTTGTAAAACCATTATTTAGTAAAAATTTGTTTAGCCTATCATACCATGCTCTAGGTGCTTGTTTTAATCCATATAAAGCTTTATTTAATCTAAAGACATGATTAGAAAAAGTATGATTTTCAAATCCAGGGGGTTGTTCTACATATACTTCTTCAGTAATGTATCCATTTAAAAATGCACTTTTAACATCCATTTAAAATAATTTGAATTTCATAAAGCAAGCATATGCAAGTAGAAGTCTAATAGCTTCTAATCTAGCAACAGGTGCAAAGGTTTCATCAAAATCAATTCCTTCTTCTTGATTATATCCCTTAGCAACCAGTCTTGCTTTATTTCTAATTACATTTTCATGTTCATCTAATTTGTTTCTAAAGACCCATTTTGTGCCAATTATTGAATAATTTTTAGGTCTTGATACTAAGGTCCAAACATTATTTCTTTGAAATTGATTAAGTTCCTCTTGCATAGCATTAATCCAACTATGATCATTTTCAGCTTCTTCAAAAGTTTTAGGTTCAAGATGAGATACAAAAGCACAATGATTAACTACATCTCTAAGTGAAGAACGGGTTTTTACCCCATACATAGGATCACCAATAATTAACTCCTTAGGGTGGTTGTGAACATACCTCCATTCCTTAGGTAGGTCATTTGTACCTTGAGGTTGTTCTTGAAATTCTTCACCTCTCTCATCTTGTTTGTCTTCTTGATCTTTGTCTTCTGGAGTTGCAGAATCTTTCAGAGTGATCTCCTTCATACCTTCTATTAGTGGATCTGCATCATCAACACCCTCATTCTTCCTTGAAGGAAGATCGTTAGATTCATCAAAAACAACATGTATGGATTCCTCAACTACTAAAGTTCTTTTGTTGAAAACTCTAAATGCTTTACTAGTGGAGGAGTAACCTAGAAAAATTGCTTCATCTGATTTTGCATCAAATTTACCAAGTTTTTCTTTAACATTATTTAATACAAAACATCGGCAACCAAAAATATGAAAATATGCAATATTTGGTTTTCTTCCTTTCCAAAGTTCATAGGGGGTTTTCTTTAAAAATTATCTAATCAAGGCACGATTTAAAATGTAACATGCTGTGTTAATTGCTTCCGCCCAAAAGTATCTTGGAAGGTTGCTTTCACAAAGCATGGTACGGGCCATTTCTTCTAAGGTTCTGTTTTTCCTTTCAACTACCCCATTCTGTTGGGGTGTCCTAGGAGCAGAGAAGTTATGGCCAATTCTATTTTCATCACAAAAATTTTCAAAATCTTGATTTTCAAATTCAGTTCCATGATCACTTCTAATATTTTGAATTGAAAACCCTTTTTCATTAGTGACTTTTCGATGAAATTTAGTGAAAATATGAAAAGTTTCATTTTTGTGTGCCAAAAAGAAAACCCAAGTAAAACGAGAGTAATCATCTATAATTACAAAGCCATATCATTTTCCTCCTAGACTAGTGGTTCTAGTTGGTCCAAATAAGTCCATATGCAAGAGCTCTAAAGGTTTAGAAGTTGAAACATTATTTTTGGATTTAAATGAAACTCTAGTTTGTTTACCTAATTGGCATGCATCATAAATTCTATCTTTTTTAAAATTCAGTTTTGACAAACCAAGAACTAATTCTTTCTTAATTAATTTTGAAAGAGAATGCATGCTAATATGTGCAAGTCTACGATGCCATAGCCAACTAGTCTCATTAATTTTAGCATTCAAGGATACTAGGCATTGCATGTCTAATTTGGCTAAATCATTCAAATCTACCATATAAATATTGCCATGCCTATGTCCTATAAATTTAATACTATCGTTAATAGGACTAATCACAATGCAAACAGATGATTCAAAAATGACTTTATACCCTTTATCACAAAATTGACTAATGCTAAGTAAGTTATGCTTTAAACCTTTAACTAACAAAACATTTTCAATGTATTTGGAGGGAGTGATACCAATGTTACCTATCCCGATGATCTTTCCTTTTCCATTATCTCCAAAGGTGACCATCCCTCCATCCTTAGCATCAAGCGTGATGAATTGTGATTCATCACCAGTCATGTGTCTCGAGCATCCACTGTCAAGATACCATTTCCTGTTTCCTCCTTGGGATGCTAGACACACCTGCAAGCAAAGGTCAAGTTTCTGTCTTAGGTACCCAAGCTTTCTTGGGTCCTTTTAGGTTAGTCAGAATGGTTCCTTTTGGAACCCATATTTTCTTTATATTTGTGTTTGCAGATTTGTTAATAAGGCATGTGTATGATTTATGTCCTATTCTACCACATTTGAAACAAGTAATATTTGTAGATTTGTTACTTGAATAATTTACATAAATATTCTTCAGAAATTTTTGTTTCTTCAAGGGGTTATAGCCAAGTCCAGCCTTATCATATACAGCTTTTTGATTATCAAGAATCATATTTAGTTTATTTGAACTTAAGGTGAACTTATCTACTATAGGTTTCAGCTTGTTAATTTCATTCTTCAAGCTTTGATTTTCTTGAATCAAGGTGGATTTTTCAATTGAAAGGTTTTCAGCTTGTTTCACTAAGGACTGAATTTCCAATTTCAGTTCTTTGTTTTTCATCCCTAGTTTCTTTAATTCATCAATTAAATCATAGAATGCTTCATGCAATTCTTCAAAAGTAAATTCACTAGGGGACTCAGAAGTTACCTCATTTTTGTGTGCCATAAGGCACAGGTTGGCTTGTTCTGTTGAGGTTTCCTCATCGGAGCTTGAGTCATCACTCGCACTCCAAGTCGCCATCATTGCTTTCTTTTTGAACTTTTTGGGATCTTTCTTCAGTTGTAGACATTCGGATCTGAAATATCCCGACTTCTTGCACTCGTAGCATATAAGGGGTTGATCTTTCTATTTCTCTTTGCTTTGTTCCCCTTTTGTGAATGACTTCTTTCTCATCCCCTGTTTTCTTTTTCTTAGAAACTTCTTAAATCTCCGGGTGATGAGTGCCATCTCTTCATCCTGTTCTTCATCTTCAGTGTCATCCGTTTCATCATCAGGCAAAGCTGAGGATTTGAGGGCAATGGTTCTTTTCTTTTTGACTTCATCCTCTTGATGTTGCTTCATGCTAAGTTCATGAGTCATCAAAGATCCAAGAAGCTCTTCTAGAGGTAGAGTGTTCAAGTCCTTTGCTTCTTGGATGGCAGTCACCTTGGCTTCCCAAGTTCTTGGCAATGACCTGAGAATCTTCCTTACAAGCTCACTGTTAGTATAAGATTTGCCAAGACTCTTCAAACCATTAATTATATCAGTAAAACGAGTAAACATAGCAGTTATGGACTCATCATGCTCCATTTTAAACAATTCATATTTATGCACAAGCATGTTTATTTTAGACTCTTTTACTTGATTTGTTTCCTCATGGGTTACTTCTAACCTATCCCATATTTCTTTAGCAGATGCACAAGTAGAAATGCGATTAAATTCACTTGCATCTAGTGCACAATAAAGAACATTCATAGCTTTAGCATTTAATTGTGCCAATTTCTTATCAACCTCATCCCATTCTTTCTCGGGTTTGGTTGACTCCTCACCATCTATAATCTTGGTGAGTGTGTGAGGACCGTTCACTATGATACTCCACATATCATAGTCGAGTGCTTGTATGAATATCTTCATCCGAGCTTTCCAATAGGTGTAATTAGACCCATTAAAAAGTGGAGGTCGGTTTGTAGATTGCCCCTCGGCTAGAGATGTACCTACATGGGTTGTCATAGATCTTTGGCTCTTTGATTGTTAGATCAAAGAAGGGCTAGAGCATCGGGCTCTGATACCACTTGTTGTCCAGCTATGCAACCCAAGAGGGGGGGGTGAATTGGGTTTCTGAAAATTTTAAGCTCAACTAATTACTTATGAAAAATATTTGTTAAAAGCTTGATGAATGAGAAGAAAGACTTTAAATCAAGATTAATTACCTAAAGCAAGAATGCAAGGATATAATAAAGAAATAAAGAGAAACAATAAAGCACACCACAAACACAAGGATTTATAGTGGTTCGGTGCCAACCTTGCACCTACATCCACTCCCCAAGCTCCTACTTGGGAATTCTAATCCACTATACTTGTATTCAACCAGAATACAAACATCAAAAACTCCGACACTAGCTATCCCAAGCTAGTCCACTTATTTTCCGGGTATAAGCCAACCCAAAACACTCCGATTTCAGGTTCGGATCAACCTTCCCTTGTTTTGGAAACCCTCCAAAAACAAGAACAATTACTCACAAAGAGTAAGACAGTTTAGAGCATAAATAAGTACAAGAATAGCTCCTTAAATGAGCGAATATAATAATAAAAATACTTTACTCAAATGAAGAATCCCCTTTTTGGATTTCCTCAAGGTGGATGAAGAGTTGAATGAACGCTTGAGGAGAAAGTGAACTTTGATTGAAGACTTCTTGAAGGCTTTGAAAGAACTCTTGATCAAGGTTGAAAAATTGGCTTGAAAAACCCTCTCTTTGAATACTCTTGAATGCCCTTTTGAAAGCTCTTGCTTTTCTCTTTCAAAATCTCTCGTATGTATTGTAGATCTCTTGTATCTCTCGAGTATATTGTTGATCACTTGTCTTTTTCTCTCGTGTATATCGTTGATCTCCCTTTTTTTATTATGGATCTTCTCTCCTTTCATGTATTTTCACCTTTTGAAATCTTTTATAGCATTAAGAAACAAGAGAAAACATATTAGGCAGAAAAAGAGCCGTTAGAGCATTTTTAGGAAGCATAAAAGGCAATTAAAACGGGCAAAAAATTAGCCGTTGCGGACAATTTCCATCGCAGGGGTCGACTCATGAGTCGACTCATGCTTCAGGGGTCGACTCATGAGTCGACCTCTGTTGCAAAGATCAGAGATTTGGTTTCTGGAATTTTTTGGCTCAAATCAGCAGAGGTCGACTCATGAGTCGACTCACAGGTCGTGCCAAGCCAAAAATCCAGCGTGCCATGGGAAATTTTTTGCGTGCCAATCAGCTCATAGTGCCATGAGTTGACTCATGAGTCGACTCATGCACTTCAAACCTTCATAACTTCAAAAATATAAGTCCAAAAATAATAAAATTTTCACCAATGGATTACAAATCATTTGTTCTATCAAATGATACTATCAAATCAGGATTTTAGTGAAATTACGATTTTGCCCTTGAAGAGCATAAGGACTTTTTCAATTTAAAATTATTTATATCCCTTCAATCTGCTTTGTAATCATCAAAATCAATCTAGGAGCAACATCCTAATAATAGTGTATCATTTGATCGTGAATCAGTTTAAGGACTACATGATAAATCCTTCTTTATCGATTTAAGTAGTCCTAAAGACTTCATCACAATATAGAAGTTCGTGAGAAGATGTAACCTTATGATAAAAATATTAAATAATTTTTATTATTTATTAATTCATATACATTTATAATTAGCACAATCGTCAAATAATTGGCTTAAGGACACAATTCCCAACAATAACCACTATAGGAAAGATGTAGATACCTCATCTGAGACCATATAAACATCATTAGTCTCATTAGTGTCGCTACCATTGACCACCACCATAATAGCCTTCATCCAATCTTTGAGTTGTGGGTAATATCTGACACGATGCTCCAACTCATCGCATCTGTAGCACCTGATGTTGCTCGAGACTCTCGATTTGGACTTGGACCATCCACCTTATGATCCTCTATCCCTTCATCTTCTGCCACCACCTCCTCTAGTCACCGCTAAGGTCGAGTCATCACCTGAACTCGAAGATCGATTCTCTCTCTTGAGAATCTTGTTCTAGAGTAGTGCCATAATAATCTCATCCATCTTGATAGTGCTCTTCCTAACTAAAAAAGTAGTCACCAAGAACTCAAAAGAAGGAAGAAGTGATGCAAGCAAGACCAACACCCTGATCTTCTCCTCAACCTTCTCATCAATGCTGAGAAGATCGGTGACGATCTTCTGAAAGTTACTGAGACGCTCCTGTACACTCTGTCCCTTTCACATTCGTAGCTAATAGAACTGCTTTCAGAGGAAGAGAGTATTGGTGAGTGATTTCGTCATATACATCTCTTCGAGCTTCATCCACATCGCCATCAGAAAAGTCTCGTCAAGTACATAGATCATCACATCATCTACAAAATACAAGCGGATCGTACTCACCACCTGTATCTGGAGCCACATCCAATCTATCACCTCCATGATAACTAGCTTCTCCTTGCACAAGAAAGCATCAATCAACCCTCACAGGATGAGTACATCCTTCACCCTCACTTGCCATAAGAAGAAATTACTCTTTTCATCATACCGATTGATCTCTATCTTGATCTTGATTTCTCCATCTTCTTTAATCTTGATCAACACTACCGCAATCTGAACAATCATGCACTCTGATACCATCAGGCTACAAATCTGGCTCTGATACCACTTATTGAAAATCTAGTACCACTTATTGCAGCAAAAAGAAAAAAGAAATAAAAAGACATAATCAAATACATGGATTAAACCATGGTCTACCTCCATTGGGTATGCAAAGGCTTCACTATGAAAAAAAATAATTATCAGAGGAGACTACACACTCAACTCTCATAAACCTCTCTCTTTCAACAAGAAGCTCTCAACTCTCTGTTGGAAATCGAGGATTAGGGCATGTATGTATGTTTCAAAAAAAAAAATTTCTAAATACCATAGTAGAATACAAGATTAAAATACTTTTAATCTGAATCATGCATGCACAAAAATATAAAACCACAAGGATCTACTTCATATGCTGAAATTGTACACATGCTAAAATTCAGATTGTGATCAAATCACATATCTTTTTTCATAATTCTTTTCTTCAAATCTAGATCTGAAAGAGAAGAGATTTTTTTCTAGCCACACAAATATCCAGCTTCTACGAATATCTATTCAGGATCAGCCTGGAACAGCCCTTTTCAAGTTGAATTTTATTTTCTAAAAAAATTCAGCCTGCTGAATCTAAATGAAGCCTAGATCGTGACCAATACTTGATCTCTTTCCTTGATCTTTTTCTTCTCTTGCCTTTCTACTATTGCTTGTGCTGCTACCGAGGATCAGGAACTAGAAAGGTGGGATGCCCAACAGCCTTATGGGCGTAATGAAGAAGGGATGCCCAAGGGGGACGTATGGGACGTCCCAAGGAGAGAAGAGAAAGGAAAAGGAAGAGAGGGCGTCGAGAGCTTCTATGGGGTGTGGGGCTTGCTGGTTGGATGCTCTAGGGACCTTAGGAGAGGTCTCTTTAAATAGGCATAAGAATTGAATCCTATTCAATCTCACATACAAGTCCTACTTGCATTGGGTTTCCTAATAACTTAAGTTATTCAACTTACTTTAGGAATCCTTTTAGGCACCAACTCTTGGAGCCCTTGCATCCACATAAACACACCCCAAAATGCACCCAAGGAATGCTCCATATGAGATCCATAAGCCCTCTAATCATGGGATACGTCCAACTTAATCAAATTAAGGTGGCGCCCAAGAATAGCTATCAAGAAAATTAATTAGAAACTTGCACCCTTAATTCATATGATCCAAAACTTTAGACACCCAATAATTAGAATCCAATGAATCTAATTTATTTAGACTATTAGCAAATAATTAAGTTTGAATTATCTTATCAAATAAGAAATTCAAATGCAAAAAAAAAATTGGGTCCAACCATGTGCTAGCAAGGTTACCATGAACCCAATCAGATTTCTCTAAATCCAATTGACACTTCATAAGCTCAATTGCTTATTCCAGATCTAATTTCTTTGTTGTGTGACCCCATAGATTCAATTCTATCTGATAATGAGATATATAATGATCTCTATCAAAGTATCATTGAAACTCTTTTCAATAGATCAGAACAATTACACTCTAACTCATCAAGAATTGTCGATCCAGAACAACCCTAGTGAGCTCTCACAATCCACCAATGACACCTAGCAGTATGTAGAGACAACCTAATAGAATCAAAATGAATCTCTAGGTATAGTTAACATATGATTCAGTCCCTCTATTATGAGTCTCGATTAGATGGCAGATCATGGATAAATCGTCAAACCTCAACATCAGTCATATGATAGATTCGATCAGCTCAAGTTCAAATATGATTTTTATGGAAACTCTTTTTCATCAATTACACTACTGTGGCCATAGATTCTTAAACTTAGTCTTTCTAATCTCATAAAACAACTCCTTTCTACCAAAGTCGATAGATCCCATTTTGATGTGCACCCTACTCCTATAGTGGATGAACTGTCACCAACATCCACTACAAGGATTCATTGAGATCCATATTAATATGTCAGTCAAATTCCAGCAATCTCACTGTAAGCAAAAGTACCATCTCAGATCAAAAAATCAATCACACAACTACAACATCGAGACGATCACTGACGATTGAGTAAAAATCTAAGTGATCTCTCGTATGATCACGCTCAGTACTAATTATTCTCTAACAACTACGCGCACTCATCATCCTGTGTCTCTACACAGTAGACTAGAGGCCTATCTATCCTGAAAGAAGTGATCTGTGCATCAGTCTATCCAAATCGATCACCATCCTCATAATGATCCTATGACTGAGAGCATTTAAGAATTAAATACATATCTCTAATTCTCAACACCTTGAGAATATGTATCAAAAGCTAATTTCATGGATAATTTCAAGAACACATCACATTTGAATAAAAAATAAACTTATCTTTTTATTGATTATATCAATGTATTAAGTATAAAATTATGTCCTAGATTTATTACAATATGTCAACCATATTCACTTCTAGGACATACATCAACAATCTTCCACTTGGACTAAAGCTAATTAGCCATAAATCTAAGTTCCATCTTCTCAAGATGGACTTTCATTTTCGGTTGGCTCAACTACTTTATCAGCAAATCTACCACATTATTCGCAGAGTCTACTCTTCGCACCTCAACATATTTCTTTTCAAAGTAGTCGCGTATGATATGATACCGTCACTCGATGTGCTTTGATTTTTGATAAGATCTCGACTCTTTAACAAGTGCTATGGCTCCATTGTTGTCGTAATAGAGTGGTATGGCATCCGATGTTATAACCTTAAGTTCCATGATGAACTTCTTGAACCAGAAGTCTTTCTTTACAGCATTCGAAGCAGCAACATACTCAGTCTTTCTGATCGAATCCGCTATGATAGGTTGCTTGGAACTCTTCCAGCTAACTACGCCACCATTGTAAACGAATACATATCTTAACATAGACTTTCTATCATCAGGATCAGACATAAAGTCTAAGTCAGTATAGCCCTCGACTCATAAATCAGAATCTCCTCCAAAGATTAAGAACAAATCTTTAGTCCTTCTTAAGTACTTAAGGATGTTCTTCACAGCTATCCAGTGCTCTTCATCTAGATTCGACTGATACCTACTCGTGACACTCACAACAAGGGCAATATCAGGTCGAGTACACAGTATGGCATATATGAAGCTCTCTATGGCTGAGGCATAAGAATCTTACTCATGCACTGAACTTCCTCAAATGTGGTCGGACATATCGTCTTGGAAAGATTAATATCATGCCTAAGAGGTAAAAATTTTTTTTTTAAAATTTTTCATACTGAACCTCTTCAGCACTTTTTCTATGTATAGCTTTTGTGACAGATTTAGCATCCATTTAGGTCTATTCCTTTAGACCTTTATTTTGAAAATATAGGATGCTTCCCCTAGGTCTTTCATAGAGAATTCTTTGGACAACCATCTTTTGACCGTATCATGCACATCCATGCATATCCATTCTCAATGGATATATTTTTGAAAGGTACTGGAATATCATTCTCAATGAGGAGCATACATCCACATACAATATGAGGAATGTTATCACACTCTCACTAACCCTTTTATATACACATGGTTCCTCTTCATTTTGGATGAAATCAAATGATTTAATGGCTTCATCAAAATGATGATTCCAACTCTGAGAAGCTTGCTTTAATCCATATATGGATCTTTACAGCTTGCAGACTCTGTGATCACCATCACCAGATGTGAAATCCATAGGCTGCTCCATATAGATATCTTCCTCAAGATATCCATTCAGAAAAGTAGTTTTCACATCTATCTGTCAGATTTCATAATCATAGTAAGTTACAACAACAAGCAAAGTGCAGATGGATTTTAGCATGATTACGAGCTGAAGGTTTTCTGATAGTCAATGCCCTCACACTGACTGTAACCTTTTACCACAAATCTAGCTTTATAGGTCTCTATCTTACCATGAATACCTATTTTGTTTTTGTAGATTTATTTACATTCAATGGGTACCATACCCTCAGATGGATCCATTAAGGTCCATACTTGGTTCGAGTGCATCAAATCAATTTCTGACTTTATAGCATCTAACCATTTCTCAAAATCGATGTCAGACATCGCCTCGTCAAAGGTATTAGGATCATCACTATGACCCTTATCTCTCATAAGGAATATTTTCTTTACTTCCTCCATAAGCATATCCATGCACATTTCAAGAGGTCGGGAGAACCTACTAGATCTATGAGGTGGTAGAAAAATATCAACTACTGGCTCATGAATAATGGATTCTTGAAAATCTATAGCTTTTTGCTCTTTAGAGATTTTTTCTTCAAGCTCAACTAACCTCCCACTGCCATCATCCTGGATAAACTGTCTTTTTAGGAATATGGTATTTTGACTTACAATCATACTATGATCTTGTGAAAAGTAGTAGTATCCCATGGATTCTTTAGGATACCCTATAAAATGAGCTATTATAGATCTATCTTCTAGCTTATCCGCCATCTGTCTCTTAACATAGGTCGGATATTTTCAAGTCTTAAGATAATCTAAACTCAGCTTCTTACCGAACCATATCTCATACGATGTGGTAGAAACGGATTTTGATGAAACCCTATTCAACAGGTGAATTACAGTTAACAAGATATGTCCCCAAAGATATAAGGGTAGATCAGTGAAGCTCATTATGGACCTGACCATATCTAATAGGGTCCTATTCCTCCTTTCGGATATCTTGTTGAACTGAGGTATTTCGGAAGGTGTCCATTGAGAGACTATGCCATTGTTCTTGAGATACTCCAAAAATTTTTGACTAAGGTATTCACCTCCTCGATCAGATCGAAGAACCCTAATGGGCTTTTCTGTTTGCTTTTTTACTTCATGTCTGAATTTTTTAAACTTTTCAAAGGCTTCAGACTTGTGTTTCATCAAATACACATACTCATACATAGACAGATCATTAGTAAAAGTAATGAAGTAGGTATAACCATCTTTTATCTGCACATCAAATGGATCACACACATCGGTGTGTACCAGGACAAGTAACTCAGTGGCCCTTCTCCATGTCCTACAAAGGGTAACTTGACCATTTTTTCTCGAAGGCAAGATTCACAAGTTAGATACGACTCTGGGTTAAGAGAGCAAAAGATTCCATCCTTTTTCAGTTTATTTATCCTGTCCTCCCCAATATGGCCTAGTCTATGATGCCACAAGTACTTCTGATTAATTTTATTTTTGGATCTCTTTTGACCTATGACACTCACTATTTGCTCGTTTAGGTTCACATTCGCATCAACATGCAAGTAATAAAAATTATCAATTAAAAGATCTCATGCAACTAATTTATTTTATAAATAAATACAATAAAAGTCTTTATTAAAACTAATTTTAAAACCTTCCTGTACTAGCACAGACACAAAAATCATATTCCGACTGGCTACAAAAATATAATAACAGTCCTTTAAATCTAATCTAAAATCAGATGGTAATCGAAGAAGATAAGTACCAATGGCTTCTGTAGTAACTTTTATTCTATTACCGATCCGAAGGATTATATCACCTTTCCTTAACCTCCTACTTTCTATTAGACCCTGCATTAAGGTACATATATGAGCACTCAAGCCATAGTCTAATATCCAACTAGAAGTAGAAGAAATCGTAAGGTTAGATTCAATCACGAGCATACCTTCAGAAGGTTTATCACCCTTTTTGGTCTTTAGGCTATCCAGGTATAGTAGACAATTCCTCCTCCAGTGGCCTTCAGCTTCACAGTGGAAATACTTTTCTTTTGCTTCGGCCTTCTTAGAAACTTTCTTCCTTGGCTTATTCTCCTTTTTTTGCTTCTTAATAGATTTTACCTTCTTGTTTTCAATAGACTTTCTCTTAGAAGAAGTCCGCTCCACAACGAGAATAGTGCTCCTTGAACTCTTCAAGGTTCTTTCTGTAGTGACCAACATGTTGACATTGTTCGGATATAGTGCAATCAAGTCTGTTCATATAAAAATTTATAATAAATTGACTATATGAACTTGTAAGGGATTGAAGGATCAGATACATCTATAATTCTTTTTGCATTTCTAGTCTGAGCTTACCAAGCTCCTCAATGTCCTTGATCACTGTCATACAGTACTCGTAGACAGACTGCCCTTCGCATATTTTTAGATTGAAAAGTCTTTTGGATACCTCAAAGCATGCCGTACGGCTCTTCTCACCATACAACTCTTGTAGGTGAGTGATCATAGCCCTGGTAGTAGATATATGCTCATGCTGGCTTTGCAACTCGTTTGACATAGAAGCCAGTATATAACACTTGACCTATCTATCTTCATCCGTCCACTTTTCATAAGTAGCCCTTTGCTCAGCAGTAGGATGGTTTGATAGCACAATGGATATTTGATCGAGTACATGACCTAATTTCTCTAAGGTCAGGATAATCCTGAGATTTTTGAGCCAGTCTTTGTAATTTGTACCAGTCAAATGATTGGTTTCAAGGATACAGGCTAGAGGGTTTGAGGCTGATATTGTTTAACTGTGAGAGTAGAGATTTAAGTTAGATTTTTGTACTTAATGTTATATTTATTTCTATAAACTTTAAGATGCAAACAATGACTCTCAATAATTTTTCAGATCTCTTCACTTTTCGAAAAAAAATGAAAACCTTAACGCGATAAAAGATTCCTAGTGGGTGCTGCAGTCTCACCGATGCCATGCACCTTATCTAATAGTTATTGGTAACATGCACACCGATGCATAGACAACTTTTTGCCCAGATGCTTCTCTAAGCATGTTACAGCAACTTGATCTCTAAGTTATGTGGGCTCACTTAACAGTTATTACCTATACTTCTTAGTTAAGTCCGACCCACCATTCACAAGCAGGTGCAAGGCCATCATTAGGTTCCTCACCTAACAGTTATTGAGCCCAACCCCATCCTTATCTTGGAGCAACTCCTTGCTATTAGAGTGGTTGCATATTCTCAATGCATCTAAACCACTGTAACAAGCTGAGAACAATCAACGTCGGTAGCACGTCCGCACATCTACAATGGTAGAAGACCTATGGACTTAATATTTATGGGGAGGTTAGGTTTAGGTCTCATCTAATCAGTCATCATATGATCGATCTAATTGGCATGGGCTAAACCAAATCGCTAAGCAACCTTATTCAAGATTCAATTTTTCAAATTAGCCAGGTAAGTGGAGATCAGTGGGGGTCCCTCCGTTGCTTTTCTTAGACACCAATAAATTAGTTAGGTAAGTGAATAGAACCAATTAAATAATCACATCTCAATTACTTGTCTTAGACACCAATAGGTCAATTGATCCAAACACGTTAGCTCAAGCGAATCAGACTCAAACCATCAAGCCAAATTAGGTCCTTAGATTAATCGATTCTACATATAGGATTCAATCGATTTAATCAATAATAATTGCATGATCATTTAACTTAATTTATCTATCCTTAATCAATACTTGACTCGATTTGATTAATTACTTAATCAAATTAAACCCATATGATTCAAATCAAAAATCTTAGATGCAATCCAATTACATGATCTAATTTTTAATTTTTACATAACCAAAACCCTCATATATAAACACTAATTTTAGATTTCAAAATCAAATTTTAGATCTAAATTCTTTGCATGAAAGTAGATTTTAAATCATAAAAATAATTTTCAGATTCAATATACAAACATATATCACATATATGCATATAAAATTTAGATCTAAATAAAATTCAGATCTAAAATATGATATCATATATCTCATATACTAATCATGGAGCATATCAAAAGTAATTTTATGACCTAAACATGCAATCATATATCTCATATATGAATTATAAATCAGATCATAAAAAATTTCAGATTTATGCATGCATCTACATATCATATGAACATGAACTACAAATAATTCTAGATCAAAATTCAGATCTATGCATGCTTTCACATATCAATTATATATTATAAAATCAAACTCAAAATTAAATTTTAGATTTAGAAACTTTATCTATACATCTTATGTATCAAGAAAAATCAGATTTTGAAATCCTTTTCAAAACATGTATGATAATTTTCAGCATATAAAATCCGTGACTCTGATACCACTGTTGAAAATCAAAGATTGGGGCATACATATGTGTTTTAAATTTTTTTTCTAAATATCATAGTAAAATATAAGATTAAAATATTATTAATCTGAATCATGCATACATAAAAATATAAAATCATAATGATCTACTTCATATACTGAAATTATACATATACTGAAATTCAGATTGTGATCAAATCACGTACTTTTTTTATAATCTTTTTCTTCAAATCTGGATTTGAAAGAAAAGTATTTTTTTTCTAGCCACATAAGTATCTAATCTCTATGAGTATTTACTCGAGATCAGCTTGGAATAGCTTTTTTCAAGTTGAATTTTTTTTTTAAAAAAAATTCAGCCTGCTGAATCTGAACAAAACCTGAATCATGATCAATACTTGATCTCTTTTCTAGATCTTCTTCTTCTCTTCTTCTCTTGCCTTTCTACCCTTGCTTGTGCTTCTATCAAGGACTAGGAACCAGCAAGGTGGGACACCCAACAGCCTTGTGGGCATGATGAAGAAGGGATGCCCAAGGGGGACGTGTGGGACGTCCCAAGGAGAGAAGAGAAAGGTAGAGGAAAAGAGGGCGTCGAGAGCTTCTATGGGACAAGGGGCTTGCTGGTTGGATGCTTTAGGGACTTTAGGAGAGGTCGCTTTAAATAGACATAAGGATTGAATCCTATTCAATCTCATTATACAAGTCCTACTTGCATTGGATTTTCTAATAACTTAAATTATTCAACTTACTTTAAGAATCATTTAGGTGCCAACTCTTAGAGCCCTTGCATCCACATAAACACACCCCAAAGTGCACCCAAGGGACACCCCATATGAGATCCATAAGCCCTTTAATCATAGGACAAGCCCAACTTGATCAAATCAAAATGGCGCCAAAGAATAACTATCAAGAAAATTATTTAGGGACTTGCACCCTTAATTCATATGATTCAAAATCTTAGATATCCAACAATTGGAGCCTAATGAATCTAATTTATTTAGGTTATTAGTAGATAATTAAGTTTGAATTATCTTATCAAATAAAAAATCTAAATACAAAGAGAAAATTAGATCCAACCATATGCTAGCAAGGTTACCATGAACTCAATCAGGTTTCTCTAAACTTAATTGACACTTCATAAGTTCAATTGCTTATTTCAGACCTAATCTCTTTGTTATATGACCCCATAGATTTAATTCTATCTTGTAGTGAGATATACAATGATCTCTATCAAAGTATTATTGAAACTCTTTTCAATGGTTTGAAATAATTGTTGGGTTTTGATGGTGCAGCGGAAGGACTAGGTGTTTAAAATTTTTTATTCGAAACATCCGATGCACCGAAAACCCAATGCCCAAAAATCTTTGACTATATCAATCATAGTACTATATATTAAACTTAGATAAGAAGCATACCTGTTGTGCTAATATTAATTTTTATGAGGTATCCAAGTATCCACCCTCCAATGGTGATCTACATGAAAATTGAACTAAAGACAGTGCTCCTTCTTCTCCTTGCTTCAAGAGTTCTAACTCCTAAAACTTGACTAGCCCTGTATCAGTCAGATTTCTCCAAGAACCTAACTCGACCCTCTAAGATCCTCCTTTGAACTTTTGATTCTTCTTCTTTAGGACCCCTACAACCCTTGCTAGGATCAGATAAGGTTTTGTCTTAAATTTCAAAGTTTTGTCCTAAAACTAAGACAGGTTGTAGGAAAAAAAGGAGAGCAACAGAGACAAAATTAAAAATTCGATCTGAATGCCTCGAACACCTAGCACTCAGATCTTTTTATAGCCACCAGAGGGATGTCAAAAAGGAGGGACATGCCTCATCCAAGAGGCTTATCTGATCTAATTATCAAAGATAAGTATTCCTTCAAGCAGAAGGACTCTTATCAATGATACGTCAATTAGCACCCTCTTCTGTGTGTGCAACCAGAGAAGGGATGTTTTCATGTTCCTTCTTAAATTAAAAAATTTCACAAAAATCCATGTGGATAAAGGATTCAATCTTGATCTCAAATCACCTAATAAGGAGATCAAAAAATCCACAAAAGAAGTGATTCTCACACCTCTTCACATGAGTGTTGATCACTACGTGCGCGCACGTAAGGGATATTTTGGCATTCATTTGGCCATCAGATAAGTTTAAAAAAATTCCAAAAAAATCATCAAAAATAGTTTATAAAATGTGAACTTTATCACAAAAATTATTTCAATTTGAAAGTATTTGATCAGGAGAAGGACTCTCCAAAATGCGGAGAGACATGATGCTTCTACGCACGCACGAGAGACCCTTCTCATTTCTAATTTTTCTCTACCCCAAAAATTTTAGAAAAAATCCATCTCATGCTTTAAGATATGCACCAAAAAATGGAGGGTGATATGGGCTATCACATGCATCTTAATTCTATGCCAGAAGGATTCTTTTCTTCTGCTCACGCCAACACTTGCATGCAGAAACTATTTTGCACCAAAAGTCCTTCACAATTTGGACTCTTCATAATTGGTGTTAACATGAGATTTGATGCCCCAATTTGGATTGCTTTCAGGTGGCACGATCTGATCCAAATTGATCTCCGAAGGAGCAAAGGTATCCACACGTGCTAGCATGCTTATCGAAACCCTGATTGAATCCAAAATACCAATCAATCTTTTTCGAAAGGATCCTTGGATAATTTTTATATGTGTGTGACTCATTAAATTTTATATCTAGCTAGCAGTAGGTTTGGATATAAGTTGATCTAATTTTATTAGATTTCAATCTAATCAATTAAGGTCCAATCGAGCTAACCCGAGCTCAACAATTAGAATCCTTTCTAATTGATGATCGAATTAAACTCTTTAATTCGATCAAACCTACAAGTCAAGATTGACGTCTAGCAATGTATCATGACTATTCAAAAAATATAAAATTTGATAGAAAAATAAAATATATCCTTCAGTGGTAAGTTACCGTGCAATTCAATCCTTCGATCATCCCTGCACCCTGAATATATTCATGAGTATGAAATTATGTCAAACTCAAACATATATTCATATCGATTTTTAATTAATCAATGATGACTCTGATGAAGAAGTATTAGAAACTCTGTTGCCCAGCTATGCAACCCAAGAGGGGGGGTGAATTGAGTTTTAAAAAATTTAAGCTTAACTAATTACTTATGAAAAATATATATCAAAAGCTTGATGAATGAGGAGAGAGACTTTAGTTTGAGATTAATTGCTTAAAGCAAGAATGCAAGGATATAATGGAGAATTAAAGAGAAACAATAAAGCATGCCACAAACACAAGGATTTATAGTGGTTCGGTGCCAACCTTGCACCTACATCCACTCCCCAAGCTCCTACTTGGGAATTTTAATCCACTATACTTTGTATTCAACCCGAATACAAACGTCGGAACCTCCGACACTAGCTATCTCAAGCTAGTCCACTTATTTTTCGGGTACAAGCCGACCCAATACACTCCGATTTCAGGTTCGGATCAACCTTCCCTTGTTTTGGAAACCCTCCAAAACAAAATAATACTCACAAGATAAAATCAGTTTAGAGCACAAATAAGTACAAGAATAGCTCCTTAAATGAGCGAGAATAACAATAAATACGCTTTACTCAAAAGAAGAAGCCCTTCTTTGATTTCCTCAAAATGGATGAGAAAAGGAATAAAAGCTTGAGGAGTTGGTGAGCTTTGATTGAAGGCTTCTTGAAGGCTTTAAATGAGCTCTTGAATGAGATTGAGAAGTTGGCTTGAGAAACCCTCTCTTGAATGCACTTGAATGCCCTCTTGAATGCTCTTTCTTTTCTCTTTTCAAATCTCTTGAATGCCTCTTGGATATTTGATATATCTCCTTATTGTTTTCCACCTTTTGAAACCTTTTATAGCCTTAAGAAACAAAGGAAAACAAACTAGGCAGAAAAAGAGCCGTTAGAGCACAAAAGGTGAGCATTAAAAGCAACTAAATCTGGCCAAAAACTAGCCGTTACAGGCAAATCCCATCGCAGGGGTCGACTCATGAGTCGACCCATGCTTCAGGGGTCGACTCATGAGTCGACCTCTGATGCAACATCCAGAAAAATAAGTTTCTGGAAATTTTGGCCCACACTAACAGAGGTCGACTCATGAGTCGACTCATGCCTTGTGGGTCGACTCATGAGTCGACTCACAAGCCGTGCCAAGCCAAAAAAGGTCGCGTGCCAACAGGATTTTTGCGTGCCAATCAGCTCATTGTGCCATGAGTCGACTCATGAGTCGACTCATGCACTTCAAACCTTCATAACTTCAAAAATATAAGTCCAAAAATAATAAAATCTTCACCAATAGATCACAAATCATTTGCTCTACAAGATGATACTATCAAATCAGAGTTTTGATGAAATTATGATTTTGCCCCTGTAGAGCATAAGGACTTTTTCAAAATAAAAAATATTTGTATCCCTTCAAACTGTTTTGTAATCATCAAAATCAATCTAGGAGCAACAATCTCTCCCTTTTTGATGATGGCAAAACATTTGAACAAAAGCATTTATATGAATCATGAATTTCAAAAGATTGCATTTTAGGTGCATATGCTTGAAAAGAGTATGATTCTTTTGGCATGTGATACAAATGGTTATATGCATAAATAGTTTGTCCATTTGCTTAAAGATTGGAAGATATGCTCATTGGATAATTGTTTTGGTGTTAGAGCAGAAAATTTGATTTTATTATCAGAGCAAACTGTATTTTGAAAAATTTTCTCAATTCTCAAAACTAGTCATGTGTGCCAAAGCATATTGAATAGTTGATTTGGAAAGAGTATTAGAGCATTTAAGTTTAAGATGTATCAGAGCAAGAGAGATGAAAATCTTGCAATGTATCAGTGTAGGGAAGACAATTTTACAATGTATCAGAGAAAAATTTAGCAATGTATCAGAGTAGTAAAAACAGTTTTTTAATGTATCAGAGCAATGTATTCAATATATCAGAGTAGGTTGGAGCCTATCAGAGCATATCCAAATGTTTACAGCAAATCAGAGTATAAGTAATTTTAAAAGGTACTTATTGGCAGTATACTTGGGATTTACTTGGGATTTGTACTTAAAATTTTCAATTGATTAATTTCTCATAATCATAATTTGTAGTTTTTTTTTTTTTTTTTTGATGGATTTCTTTTTGTTTAATTTCTCCTCCTTTTTGACATCATCACACAAGGTTAACTCCTCCTTTTTGTGAAGCATTCTTTAATTTCTTCTTCTGTAGAGTTTACTCCCCCTTAATGTAGCAACTATTAACAGCAATCATAAGATGATAATACCACAAAGAGAAGACAATATTCCACAAAGGAGAAATATATATAACCAAAGTATGATAAACATCATTACAAATAAAAAAGATGATATCATAAAACCATAATTGTTTCAGTACATAGATCATAACATACAAAGTCAACTAGCACATGTCAATACATGGCCCCAAAATACAGATCCTAGAAAGGAAAAAACACTAACACCTAGGATCTAGAAATGATCAAGATAAGTCAATGATCGGAATCATCAGAAATGTGATGAGGAGCAGATGGATCTGAATCAGAAGTGCGTCCTCTACCCCGTCTGCCTCTGACACGAGTGGAAGTACTGGTACGAGCAGGCGAGCGGGAGGAACTGGGTGGCTGAGAACGCTGAGAAGCTAGGGACTGAACAGAAAGGGTAAGTCTGATGGAATCAAGTACAGTCAGTGCCCTGAAAACAGCCTGAAGAAGAGCAGTGAACTGGGTAGTCGCATAGTCACTCGATCCTCTGATCTCCTTCCTTAGTAACTCATAACCGCCCTCAAGAGCTCCTCTAAGTCTGCCAGCCTCTGCAGTGAGATCAGTGACCTCAATCGAAGACTCCTGTGGCTGAGGATGGGCCAAGTCAAGGACTTGCCCCTGCAAGTCAAGGACTCTGCCAGTCAATCTCAAAATAGTGCCCTCAAGCTGCTGAATCCGGATGGACTGGTCTGTCATCATCTGATACACTGTGGAGATGTGGGGAGTCAAAGTCTGATCAGAAGAAGTAACCCCTGGTGCAAATGTAGTACTGCTCCACTGACTAGTCAATAATGAAGCCACACGCTGTGAAATCCACTCAATCTGATCATCAGACAGTGTGAACTCTGACGGAGGTGCTCTGCTCTCTGGCTGATGCACTGGTGTGGGCATCCTGGTAAACTCCGAAGGGCCAGCCTCTGGATCCGGAAAGAACTGTATATCTGGTGAAGCTGCCCTGAAGTCATGAATAGGAGATGATGGATCTTCTTCTTCTTCAGCTCTGACTTCAGTTCTGTCTCCAGCTGTCTCCTCAGCTCTCTCCTCTGCTCTCTCCTCAGCTCTCTCCTCTCTCTCCTCAGCTCCCCTGATCCAACCACCACCAGTCTTTGTGAAACCCATTCGGTGCAAGGTGTGTAGGTTGAAAGTGTCAACATGAGATAGCTTGGTAGGAGCCTCCCCCTCACAGCTAACACCAAACTCCTAAAAACTCTAGTCAGGGCCATACCAAAAGGCAAATGTGCCTTAGATCTGTTCAGAGTTTCTCTCATGGCCTCAATCATAAGTGCCGGGAGGTTTAGGGGGGTCTGTGTGATAATGTGAAACATAATACATATATCCCTGCCAGACAGTAGATCGTGCCTACCACTCCTAGGGAAGAAGAGTTTGGTGACCATTTGATGTAAAACTCTCATCTCTATAGGTAATATCTTTGCTTCCAGTTTATTCAGATTCCCTTGGTAGGCACCCCCAAGAATAACACTAACACCTTCTTCTTCACAGGGAGTTCCATATATGCAAACCTTCACTAGGCAAATGTAAAATCTCCCCAAGATAACAGGATTCAGACAAATATCAATCCCTTTTACAGTTGAAGTTACTGACCCATTTCCATAAATTAGATTCTGATAAAACTCCCTAACTAGGTCAACATAGGTAACTTCTTTAAGGGTACAGTAAAAACTCCATCCTTGATTTTTGATCTTGGTTGCAAAAGAAAATCCCTCATTTTCAAAGAACCGGAAGTCTATGTTTTTTCCGGTTTTACTTTTCTATCTGAAAGAGGGTTCTTACTGGGGCTTTGAGAGGAATGAGAAGGACCTTGAACTGAAGTTGGAGTGGGAGCAGTGGAGGACTGTGCCGCTTGCCTTTTCTTTCTGACATTTTCTTCAAGTCTCGGACAGACTTTCTCCTTTGGGGAAGCTTCATCTTTGGAGCCATAACTCTTCAATAGCAGGCGAGGAGACTTGAGGAGCAAGTGAAAGAGTGGAGGAAGGATCACAAGAGAGTGAAATGGAATTATGGTGGAGAAAATGGGTGGATTTGAGAGGGACGGTGGAGTGCTAGGGCACGCTCCAACCGTGATGAACAAGGGAAGAAGTCACAAAAAGACCTTTCCCCAAGAGGCGATTTGCAGTGGAGAGAAGGCGGGAGAAGTTCCACAAGCTTGGGTCTTAGAATGGGAGCTAATGGAAGTGGGGAGGATGGGTTTTGGAAGGAAGAAGACGACCGTGTGGGTCGGCTCACGAACAGCAATCCTTATATAAAAACCTTAAGCCCGTTTGGAAGTTGGTGGGATTTACAAGTTTGCCATTGAGTCGACTCATGGGGGTCGACTCATGAAGTTCAGAAAATCAGAAAAAATATGGATAAATTCCAGAAAAATTTGAAATTTGGGGAGAAGGAGTTTAGCTCTAAGATAAGTTTTTAGAATGAAAAACTCAAGCTTTTGGGACCAAGAAAGGTGTTGGAAATTAAGCTCTAAGAAATTTTGACAATAAATCATTGGAAATTGAAAAATTAATTCAGGCAAATGGATCAAGAATTCCTAGATTTCTCCTAATTTCACAGAATCTATCCTCACTAAGGGCCTTTGTAAAGATATCAGCTAATTGATTTTCGGTGCAAACATATTCAAGAATTATATTTTTGTTTTGAACATGTTCTCTTATGAAGTGATGTCTTATTTCAATATGTTTGGATCTTGAGTGTTGAATAGAATTTTTAGATAGATTTATGGCACTTATGTTGTCACATCTTATTGGTGTTTCATTAAGTTTAATTCCAAAGTCTTCGAGTTGTTGCTTAATCCACAAGATTTGAGCACAACAACTTCCGGCTGCAATGTATTCGGCCTCAGCCGTAGACAGTGCTACCGAATTTTGTTTCTTGCTAAACCATGAGATTAGGTTAACTCCAAGAAATTGACAAGTTCCACTTGTGCTTTTTCTATCTAATTTACATCCAGCAAAGTCAGCATCAGAATATCCTAATAGATCAATTTGTGAGTCCTTAGAGTACCATAACCCTAAAGTTTGAGTACCATTTAAGTATCTAAGGATTCTTTTAACAGCATTCAAATGAGATTCTTTAGGATTAGATTGATATCTAGCACATAAACAAACACTAAACATGATATCAGGCCTACTTGCAGTTAGATACAATAATGATCCAATCATGCCTCTATAATATTTTAAGTCTACACATTTACCTTCATCATCCTTGTCAAGCTTACATGAGGGACTCATTGGTGTGCCAATGGGTTTGGAGTTCTCCATTCCAAATCTTTTGAGTAGTTCCTTGTGTACTTGCTTTGGGCGATGGAGATTCCCTCTTTTGATTGTTTGATTTGGAGTCCGAGGAAGAAGGTGAGTTCTCCCATCATGCTCATCTCGAACTCCCCCTGCATAAGCTTAGCAAAGTCTTGACAAAGAGATTCATTAGTAGACCCAAAAATTATGTCATCAACATAAATTTGTATAACTAACATATCATTTTGATTTCTTTTGATAAAGAGGGTTGTATCTACATTACCTCTTGAAAAACTATTATTTAGTAAAAATTTGCTTAGTCTATCATACCATGCTCTAGGTGCTTGTTTTAATCCATATAAAGCTTTATTTAATTTAAAAACATGATTAGGAAAAGCATGATTTTCAAATCAGGGGGTTGTTCTACATAAACTTCTTCAGCAATAAATCCATTTAAAAATGACTTTTAACATCCATTTGAAATAATTTGAATTTCATAAAGCAAGCATATGCAAGTAGAAGTCTAATAGCTTCTAATCTAGCAACAGGTGCAAAGGTTTCATCAAAATCAATTCCTTCTTCTTGATTATATCCTTTAGCAACCAATCTTGCTTTATTTCTAATTACATTGCCATGCTCATCTAATTTGTTTCTAAAGACCCATTTTGTGCCAATTATTGAACAGTTTTTAGGTCTTGAAACCAAAGTCCAAACATTATTTCTTTCAAATTGATTAAGTTCCTCTTGCATTGCATTAATCCAATTATGATCTTTTTCAGCTTCTTCAATGGTTTTTGGTTCAAGATGAGATACAAAAGCACAATGATTAAACACTTCTCTTAGTGAAGAATGAGTTTTTACCCCATGCATAGGATCACCAATAATTAATTCCTTAGGGTGGTTGTGAACATACCTCCATTCCTTGGGTAGGTCATCTGTACCTTGAGGTTGTTTTTGAATTTCTTCACCTCTCTCATCTTGTTTGTCTTCTTGTCCCTTGTCCTCTGGAGTAGCTGAATCTTTCAGAGTGATCTCCTTCATACCTTCTATTAATGGATCTGCATCATCAACACCCTCATTCTTCCTCGAAGGAAGATCGTTAGATTCATCAAAGACAACATGAATGGACTCCTCAACTATTAGGGTTCTTTTATTAAAAACTCTAAAAGCTTTACTAGTGGAGGAGTAACCCAGAAAGATTGCTTCATCTGATTTTGCATCAAATTTACCAAGTCTTTCCTTACCATTATTCAATACAAAACATCGGCAACCAAAAACATGAAAATATGCAATATTTGATTTTCTTCCTTTCCAAAGTTCATAGGGGGTTTTCTTAAAAAATTATCTAATTAAAGCACGATTTAGAATGTAACATGCTGTGTTAATAGCTTCCGCCCAAAAATATCTTGGAAGGTTGCTTTCACAAAGCATGGTACGGGCCATTTCTTCTAAGGTTCTGTTTTTCCTTTCAACTACCCCATTTTGTTGGGGTGTTCTAGGAGCAGAGAAGTTATGGCCAATTCCATTTTCATCACAAAATTTTTCAAAGTCTTGATTTTCAAATTCAGTTCCATGATCACTTCTAATATTTTGAATTGAAAATCCTTTTTCATTAGTGACTTTTCGATGAAATTTAGTGAAAATATGAAAAGTTTCATCTTTGTGTGCCAAAAAGAAAATCCAAGTAAAACGAGAGTAATCATCTATAATTACAAAACCATATCGTTTTCCTCCTAGACTAGTGGTTCTAGTTGGTCCAAATAAGTCCATATGCAAAAGCTCTAAAGGTCTAGAAGTTGAAACAATATTTTTGGATTTAAATGAAACTCTAGTTTGCTTACCTAGTTGACATGCATCACAAATTCTATCTTTTTCAAAATTCAGTTTAGGCAAGCCATGAACTAATTCTTTCTTAATTAATTTTGAAAGAGAATGCATGCTAATGTGAGCAAGTCTACGATGCCAAAGCCAACTAGTCTCATTAATTTTAGCATTTAAGGATACTAGGCATTGCATGTCTAATTTGGCTAAATCATTTAGATCTACCATATAAACATTGCCATGTCTATGACCTATAAATTTGATGCCATCATTAATAGGACTAGTCACAATACAAACAGATGATTCAAAAATAACTTTATACCCTTTATCACAAAATTGACTAATGCTAAGTAAGTTATGCTTTAAACCTTTAACTAACAAAATATTTTCAATATATTTGGAGGGAGTGATACCAATGTTACCTATCCCGATGATCTTTCCTTTGCCATTATCTCCAAAGGTAACCATCCCTCCATCCTTAGCATCAAGCGTGATGAATTGTGATTCATCACCAGTCATGTGTCTCGAGCATCCACTGTCCAGATACCATTTCCTGTTTTCTCCATGGGATGCTAGACACACCTGCAAACAAATGTCAAGTTTTTGTTTTAGGTACCCAAGCTTTCTTGGGTCCTTTTTGGTTAGTCAAAATGGTTCCTTTTGGAACCCATATTTTCTTTATAGTTGTGTTTGCACAAGTGTAAGATTTATGTCCTGTTCTACCACATTTAAAACAAGTAATATTGGTAGACTTGTTACTTGAATAGTTTACATAAATATTTTTCAGAAATTTTTGTTTCTTTAAGGGGTTATAACCAAGTCCAGCCTTATCATATACGGCCTTTTGATTTTCAAGAATCATATTTAGTTTGTTTGAACTTAAGGTGAACTTATCTACTATAGGTTTCAGCTTGTTAATATCATTCTTTAGGCTTTGGTTCTCTTGAAGCAAAGTGGATTTTTCAATTGAAAGGTTTTCAGCTTGTTTTACTAAGGATTGATTTTTCAATTTCAGTTCTTTGTTTTTCATTCCTAGTTTCTTCAATTCATCAATTAAATCATTGAAGGCTTCATGCAATTCTTCAAAAGTGAATTCACTAGGGATTTCAGAAATTACCTCATTTTCATGTGCCATAAGGCACAGGTTGGCTTGTTCTGTTGAAGTCTCCTCATCGGAGCTTGAGTCATCGCTCGCACTCCATGTGGCCATCATTGCCTTCTTCTTAAACTTTTTGGGACCTTTCTTCAGTTGTGGACATTCGGATTTGAAATGCCCCGGCTTTTTGCACTCATAGCATATAAGGGGTTGATCTTTTTCTTTCTCTTTGCTTTGTTCCCCTTTTGTGAAAGGTCTCTTTCTCATCCCCTGCTTCCTTTTTCTTAGGAACTTCTTGAATCTCCGGGTGATGAGTGCCATCTCTTCATCCTGTTCTTCATCTTCTGTGTCGTCAATTTCTTCATCAGGAGAAGCTGTGGATTTGAGGGCAATGGTTCTTTTCTTTTTGACTTCATTCTCTTGATGTTGCTTCATGCTAAGCTCATGAGTCATCAAGGATCCAAGAAGCTCTTCTAGAGGTAGAGTGTTCAAGTCCTTTGCTTCTTGGATGGCAGTCACCTTGGCTTCCCAAGTTCTTGGCAATGACCTGAGAATTTTTCTTACAAGCTCACTGTTAGTATAAGATTTGCCAAGACTCTTCAAACCATTAATTATATCAGTAAAACGAGTAAACATAGCAGTTATGGACTCATCATGCTCCATTTTAAATAGCTCATATTTATGTACAAGCATGTTTATTTTGGACTCTTTTACTTGATTTGTTCCCTCATGGGTTACTTCTAACCTATCCCATATTTCTTTAGCAGATGCACAAGTAGAAATGCGATTAAATTCATTTGCATCAAGTGCACAATAAAGAACATTCATAGCTTTAGCATTTAATTGTGCCAATTTCTTATCAACCTCATCCCATTCTCTTTCGGGTTTGGTTGACTCCTCACCATCTATAATCTTGGTGGGTGTGTGAGGACCGTTCACTATGATACTCCACATATCATAGTCTAGTGCTTGTATGAATATCTTCATCCGAGCTTTCCAATAGGTGTAATTAGACCAATTGAAAAGTGGAGGTCGGTTGGTGGATTGCCCCTCGGCTAGAGAAGTGCCGACGTGGGTTGCCATAGATCTTTGGCTCTTTGATTGTTAGATCAAAGAAGGGCTAGAGCACCGGGCTCTGATACCACTTGTTGCCCAGCTATGCAACCCAAGAGGGGGGGTGAATTGGGTTTTAAAAAATTTAAGCTTAACTAATTACTTATGAAAAATATATATCAAAAGCTTGATGAATGAGGAGAGAGACTTTAGTTTGAGATTAATTGCTTAAAGCAAGAATGCAAGGATATAATGGAGAATTAAAGAGAAACAATAAAGCATGCCACAAACACAAGGATTTATAGTGGTTCGGTGCCAACCTTGCACCTACATCCACTCCCCAAGCTCCTACTTGGGAATCCAATCCACTATACTTTGTATTCAACCCGAATACAAACGTCGGAACCTCCGACACTAGCTATCTCAAGCTAGTTCACTTATTTTCCGGGTACAAGCCGACCCAATACACTCCGATTTTAGGTTCGGATCAACCTTCCCTTGTTTTGGAAACCCTCCAAAATAAAATAATTACTCACAAGATAAAATCAGTTTAGAGCATAAATAAGTACAAGAATAGCTTCTTAAATGAGCGAGAATAACAATAAATACGCTTTACTCAAAAGAAGAAGCCCTTCTTTGATTTCCTCAAAATGGATGAGAAAAGGAATAAAAGCTTGAGGAGTTGGTGAGCTTTGATTGAAGGCTTCTTGAAGGCTTTAAATGAGCTCTTGAATGAGATTGAGAAGTTGGCTTGAGAAACCCTCTCTTGAATGCACTTGAATGCCCTCTTGAATGCTCTTTCTTTTGTCTTTTCAAATCTCTTGAATGCCTCTTGGATATTTGATGTCTCTCCTTTTTGTTTTCCACCTTTTGAAACCTTTTATAGCCTTAAGAAACAAAGGAAAACAAACTAGGCAGAAAAAGAGCCGTTAGAGCACAAAAGGTGAGCATTAAAAGCAACTAAATCTGGCCAAAAACTAGCCGTTACAGGCAAATCCCATCGCAGGGGTCGACTCATGAGTCGACCCATGCTTCAGGGGTCGACTCATGAGTCGACCTCTGATGCAACATCCAGAAAAACAAGTTTCTGGAAATTTTGGCCCACACTAACAGAGGTCGACTCATGAGTCGACTCATGCCTTGTGGGTCGACTCATGAGTCGACTCACAAGCCGTGCCAAGCCAAAAAAGGTCGCGTGCCAACAGGATTTTTGCGTGCCAATCAGCTCATTGTGCCATGAGTCGACTCATGAGTCGACTCATGCACTTCAAACCTTCATAACTTCAAAAATATAAGTCCAAAAATAATGAAATCTTCACCAATAGATCACAAATCATTTGCTCTACAAGATGATACTATCAAATCAGAGTTTTGATGAAATTACGATTTTGCCCCTGTAGAGCATAAGGACTTTTTCAAAATAAAAAATATTTGTATCCCTTCAAACTATTTTGTAATCATCAAAATCAATCTAGGAGCAACAATATTCAATGGAGTAGATTGAAAGAAATTATTGCTAGTCGAGAAAGTTCATTGGTCCACGCATTCTCAATTTTCGTAATGTGAGAGATCTTAAAATATTTGAAGATTTGAATGAGATCTTTCACCTTCTGAAAGTACATCATCATAGTCAGATCTCGGGCTTCAAATTTGTCTTTGACTTATCCAGTAATCAGTTGTGAGTTGGTAAAAACCTTCAGGTTGTCTATTCCAAGCTCCTTAGCAATTTTCAAGTCGGTTAGCAAGACTTCATATTTGACTTGATTATTGGATGCTTTGAAGTTAAATCGAAGGGCATATTCAGTTACTATCCCTTCGGAGTTGGTGAGAATAAGGCCGACTTCACTTTCTTAAGCGTTGAATACTCCATCAATATGTAACACCCAAATCGATTCTGGTTCGACCTTTGAGCTTTAAATTTGTTCCGATTTGTCATCAGATTTATCATCGAATCTGTCATCGAGTACAGTACACTCGGTGATGAAGTCGACTAGGACTTGAGTCTTCATCGATGGTCGTGGATGATACTGTATGTTGAATTCATTAAGTTTGATTGTCCACTTTGTTATCCGATCGAAAGTATCTGGTCGATGTAGAATCACTTTCAAAGGTTGGTCAGTCAGGACGACCACTGAATGTGCCTAAAAGTATGTTCGAAGGCATTGAGTCAATATGATAAGAGCATAGATCATCTTCTTCACCTTCGAGTATCTAGTCTCAGCATTGTAGAGCACTTTGTTGGTATAGTAGATAGGTCATTGGATTCAATTTTTATCTTTCTGGATGAGAATCGAACTGACTGCTTCTGATGATGTAGTCAAGTAGAGATACAACATCTCTCCCTTCTTCAGTTTTGTAAGTAGTGGGGGAGACATCAAGTATTTTTTCAGATCTTCGAAGGCCTATTGGCACTTGTCTAACTATGAAAAGTCACTTGTTTGTCGCAAAGTTTTGAAGAAAGATAAACATCTTTCGACTGACTTTGAGATGAATCTGCTAAGTGCGACAATCCTTCCATTCAGTTACTGTACCTCTTTCTTGGAGTTAGAATGCTTCATGTTAAGTATCGCCTTTATTTCTCTGGGTTAGCCTCGATTCCTCATTGCGATATGAGAAAACTGAGAAACTTTCTGACCGTTATGCCAAATGCACACTTAGTCAGATTTAGCTTCATCTGATATCGTCGAAACATGTCGAAAGCTTCTTTTAAATCCTGAACATGGTCACGAATCTTGATGCTTTTCATCAGCATGTCATTGATGTAGACTTTTATATTCTATCTAATTTATGACTTGAACACTTTGTTGACCGACGGTTGGTGAGTTGCTCTAGCATTCTTCAAGCCAAACGGCATCACTTTATAGCAGTAGATGCCCTTATCGGTTGTAAAGGCTGTATGCTCCTCATCTTCGGACACCATCCAAATTTAATTATAGCCCACAAAGGCATCCATAAAACTCAAGAGTCAATACCTCGATGTTGCATCGACTAGTTGATCAATTTTTGACAAAAAAAAGTTATCCTTCGGACACACTTTATTCAGATTGGTATAGTCGATGCAGATTTATTATTTTTTATTGGCTTTTCTCACCATTACGATATTAGCGAGCCAATCCAGGTAGTTGGCCTTTCCGATGAAGCTGGCTGTAAGGAGCTTATCGACTTCTTCTTCAATGATCTTCTGCCTCTCAGGGGCAAAGGATCTTTTCTTCTTTCTCACCTGTTTAACTTTTGGGTCAATATTTAACGGATAAGTTATTACTTTCAAAAAAATTTCAGGTATGTCGGTCGTTGACCAAGCAAAAACATCGGTATTTGCTCTCAGTAAGTCTATCAGTTGCTTTCGCTTCGGATCAGAAAGTTGCGATTTAATTTGGATAGTCTTTATAGGTTTGTCTTCTTTCAATAGAATCAAAACCAACTATTCAGTTGGTTCGCCCCTTTCTTCACTATCCCTTTGGTCTAATTTATCAACTGATAGAGAGTCTTTAGGCTTGTTGCCTTTAGTAGAAATCATGAAACAGCATCAGACTAGTTGTTGATCTCCGTGTATTTCTCTGACTCCACTTCTTATTGAGAATCGGACAAGTAGATGTAAGTTGATCCATCGCTCTCAACGTATTGAGTTTCAATTATCCGAGTATGGCCTTATAAGTCAAAGGAACTTGAACAATTATGAATGTTAAGAGGATGGCGCTTTATCGTGGTTCAGTTTCTGTGGTCAGAGGAGAGTAATTTTTTCTTTCACATTGACTGCAACTCCAATGAAACCGACTAAAGACGTAGAGACTCTTCTGAGTCGGTTAGTCAGTAGTCGCATTTGTGAGAAAGCTGAGTAGAATAACGTGTCTATGAAGCTTTTATTATCTACAAAAAAAAATTTTACATCATAATTTACTATCATCATCAAAATGATGACAGCATCATCACGAGGAGTTTGTATTCCTCGAATATCATCATTTGAAAAAAAAATTACATTATCATCAAGTCATTACTTCTTAGACGATACTTCTTCAAAATTGCCCTTCAGTCTCTCAGTCGCCTTGAAATCATGTTGATGACTCCCACCGTTGATTGATTGTTGTTTATCTCTTCAGGTTGGGGTGAGTTTGTTGTCAGTAGGAGGTTGAGTCGGACGATCGTGTCAAAACTTTTCGAGGTCCCATCGAATGAGATCTTCTATCTCATCCTTCAGTTGAATACACTGTTCGATATCGTGATCATGGTCATGATGAAATTGACAGTACTTCTTCTTATTGCGATTCTTTGAAGATATTTTTATTGACAGGAGATGTCGAAGGTAATCCTCTCTCTATATCTCCATCAAGATCTGTGCATGACGAGCAGAGAAGGAGTATAGGAGTCATACCTATAACTGTAGTTTGGTTTTGGACTTTATCGGCGAGGAGAAGCTCTCTTGTTGGTTGGTGGCCAACTAGATTCAGTCGAAGCTCCATTCTTTTGCTTTTTTTTACCTTTCTTTTCTGATTCATACCGGTTAGAAGCAACTTTCCTCCGCACACATGTACTTGTATGCACACTCCAGAAGTTCAAGATAGGTTCGAAAAAGTATTTTATTGAGCGACTAGGAGAACCTAGAGCTCTTGAGTCCCCTCTTCATGGCTGAGATAGTCATGTCTTCATTGAGGTTCTGAACCTCAAATGTGGCCACGTTGAATCGCACCATAAAGTCTCTGAGTTTCTCTCCTTCTTGCTATTTAAGACAAAAAAGACTGTCAGAACGTCCGTGGCATCTTCCTGCTAGTGTTGAAATGTGCCAGGAATGATTGCTCAGCTGCTCGAAGGAGTGGATGCTTCCCGAGCCCAAAGTATCAGGCTCGAGCAGCTTTCTGAATGATGGTCGAGAACCTGAGACATAGGAGGGTGTCGGTCACTTTTTGGATCATCAATGAGAGCCTTGTAGCTCTCCAGGTGATCCACTGGATTGGTGGAGCTGTCATAGGGCTCTATTTGCGGTATCTTAAATCGAGTCGGGATCGGCTATTTCAAGATGCGTCGGGAGAAGGGTGGAATGGTGTGGATGGCGAAGTCATTGGATGACCTTCGGCCATCCATCCGGAGCTGGGTGAGTTGGCATTTGAGATCCTTAACACTTACGTTCATAGTCATCGAATCACGTTGCTGAGAGAATACAGGGATGGAATCCCTGAAGAACTGGAAGATGAAGAAGTCGATGGTGCACGCGGTCTCTTCCCCTTCTTAATACTGTGGT